>NW_028270173.1:50914039-51089039 GCF_037043375.1 Chiloscyllium plagiosum | reverse complement strand
AGTTCACTCACAACTGTCAGTTAGAAATGGACACTTTCTGCCTGAGGATGGGGTGGTTTCGGTGTTAGGTTGAAGTTGGTGTTTGATTACAGAGTTTCCTGCCTATCCTGTAGATTTTCTCCATGTCTGTGGGAGAGTTACTGGAGGATTGTTACAACACGACAATGAGGAAAATGGCCAAAGGAGTTGATGCAATGTCACAGCAATGTCTTCACTGAGTTGGGTTTGTGCTGGATCTGTCGATGGGTTTCTTGACGGGAGACTCCTGCAAAGTGGACAGATATGAGTTAATGTTCTCAAAGCATGCCTTAAGAGGCCAAATACTCCCAGTGGATTATAGAGTGTCCAGGCTTGTGACCACCAAAACTGGAGATGGCTCAATTGGGAAGGCACCAAATAAACTGAGAAACTTCACCGTGTATGTGCAGAGGGGGAGCTGGGGCATCGGTGAGAGCACACACACACACACACTCCAACAACCCAAAGCCCTAGCTCCTGCACTGCTACCTACAACATGTGTGGAAGAGTCTGCAGATCAGTCATCAGCCATCTCAGACCCAGTGCAGCAGAAAGAGAAGCAAGTTATCCTTGATTCCACAGGACTGACTTCAACGGACAGGACATTCCATTGGCAATGGGGATCTTTGACACATGGTGAACTTATCAAAGAAATAATATGATCAGAATGGTCTCTGAACTGTGTAAACAAGTAAATAATTAACACAGCGATACAACAGTATATTAAATCCTGCAAAAATGGAGTGGTTTATGATCATCAATAAATATGTTCTCATGTCTCTATGTTTACAATAACTCCATAAACCAACCTGGATGGATCTAAATTAAGGTCCAAAGATTGACCTTAATCATGTTCTATTTAAATATTGCAAAGCACACCCACTGCTATATGTAACAAAGTACGTCAATCGCAAACTGACTGCTCAAAAAATATACTGAATGCTGTAAGTGTAAAACAAAACCAAAACCAAAGGTGGGAAATACTCATCAGGTCTGTCAGCACTGGGATCGAGAGAAACAGGGCAAATGTTTCAAGTCAATAACTTCAACAGAATGGGAAAACATTAGAAATGTTAGAGATTTTAAGCACTTAAACTGGAGAAGGATGAGTAAAGACAACAACTAATGGTCTGTGATTGGACAGGAGACATGAGACATTAAATATCAAAAGATGTGGAGCAGAAATAATTGGTTTGATCACAGAAGAAGCGAAAGGTGGGTCTAGAGGGGGTGGGAATGACAGAATAGGAAACAGCCGCTTTTCAAAAGGAAATGTAAAAGGGAAACCAAAGAAAGATCAACACCTTGGCTCAGATCCAGTCGGGATAGGTAATGTTCAATAAGGATTTCATAAACTCGGTCAATTAACAAAACAAAATCTGTGCCCCAAGATCCCTCATTGTTAACAAAAACAAAATCTTCGATGAACAAAAACAAAACCATCACCATGAATAATTCTGCAGGTACAGTTTGTGACTCCTTAATTAGGATTCCAGTTCTGCTTTCTGCATCCCTGATGAGCTGCTTTCTTCTTTCACATAACTCTCATCATCATTGGCCAATGCAAAAGTATGTTACAGCTCTCCGGCATTTACTTTAATTTTCTCAGCATTCGAGCTCTTTTTGCTGAAGAAGTCAGACTGGACTCAAAATATTAGCTTTTGTTTCTCTTCCCCCAGATGTTGCCCGACCTGCTCCAGCAGGTCGGGCAAAAAAAAAAGTGGGCGGCACGGTGGCACAGTGGTTAGCACTGCTGCCTCACAGCGCCAGAGACTCGGGTTCAATTCCCGCCTCAGGCGATTGACTGTGTGGAGTTTGCACGTTCTCCCTGTGTCTGCGTGGGTTTCCTCCGGGTGCTCCGGTTTCCTCCCACAGTCCAAAGATGTGCAGGTCAGGTGAATTGGCCATGCTAAATTGCCTGTAGTGTTAGGTAAGGGGTAAATGTATGGGTGGGTTGCACTTCAGCGGGGCGGTGTGGACTTGTTGGGCCGAAGGGCCTGTTTCCACACTGTAAGTAATCTAATCTGTAAGTAATCTAAAAAAGCACTTTCTGTTTCTATAACTTTACAAATTGGTCATGACCAAGAAGCTGGTGACCCTTCACCTCCACATGGGGAATGTTTGATTCACCAAATTGATGAAACCTGTTCCTCACATCTGCCTCATCTGCTGCCATCTTCCATTGAGTAACCAAGTGAATAATTGCTGATGGAAAATGGAATGATGCTGACATTTGGTATTAATTCCCCCAATTCACACTGAATTAAAGCTCAACAACTGCTGATTCCAAGGGATTATGCCTTTCTTGTGAAACCATTAAGGAAGTTCTCGGGCAAATACCATTGGCATGTATTAATTGTTTACAAACCAAGATAAACACCTCTTGATGTTCTGAACATTAAAGATATTAAAAGTGACATTTTTTTCTTCACCAGTCTATTTATAAAATGCATCAAGCTACAATCCAGTTCAAATTTAACAATTCACAAAGTGCACTTTTCAGCTTACTTTGTTTCAGTAAATACCATTCTGAGGTGCCTTTACTATGTGTACAATCTCAGTTTATATTTAAGGTACACAGTTCATGAGAATCATATAACTGGGGAGGGGGTGGATTTCACGCAGTCTGCAGCCCCTCGGTGCACTGTGGCAGGTGGGTCTCAGCCTGTGGCCTTTCCCTTTCAAGCCTTTGCAGTGACTCCCCCAAGCTTTAGTGTGGCCCTCAGCACATGGCTCTGAACCTTGGAATGTACCGATTGGCAACACTCAGTCTCTGACAACTCTCAGCTCTGGATGACCAACATGTTTGAGGCAGATCGAAGAGAGCTTTTACCACATTGATGGTCCTTGAGCAGCAGTTGGTATTTCTCTCACTGTGTATCACTGGGAACAGCCCTGGAGCACAGGAAACTGCTCAGGATGAGCAGCCCATCAGAGGAATATAGCTAGATCCTACTCTCACCCTCCTTCATGTCACACAGCATTAAAGAGTGACTCCAATGTTTACCATTTACTCGCCAGTATATCCATACAATCTGAATTCTGTATCCTTTTTCCTTCTGTCCTGATCTATTTTGTAATTGTAAAGTGTCATTCAGTACTTATTACACTCCCCAACCTGAGGGCTACGTGTGGCTGAGGGGTGAATTTCTCCTGATTTCACTCACATCTCACAGCCGGGTCAGTGTTAATCTTAGAATCCCTGCAGTGTGGGAACAGTCCCTTCGGCCCAACAAATTCGCACCAACCCTCCGAAGAGTAACCCACCCAGTCCCATTCCCCATTATCCTGTATTTACCTCCAACTAATGCACCTCACCTACACATTCCTGGATGCTATGAGCAACTTACTGTGGCCAATTCACCTAATCTGCGCGTCTTTGGATTGTGGGAGGAAACCGGAGTACCCAGAAGAAGCCCATGCAGACACGGGGAGAATGTGTAAACTCCACACAGACAGTCGCCCGAGGCTGGAATCGAACCCAATTCCGTGGTGCTGTGAGGCATCACTGAGCTACCGTTCCATGTTCTTGAAGAGCTCTCGGTTAATGACATCTGGAATCCTCGGTGTGCCAGACTGGAATATTGTGCTCACAAGTGTCTTAATCATTCCACAACAAAAGACTAACTGTGAAGATCTGTAGCTCTTCATTGTTGGTCTGTTCAAGATCCGATATCGTAAAGCGTATAAACATGAGAATTAGGAGCTGGAGTAATCCATTTGATTCCTTGAGCCTGCTGCACTATTTAATCAGATCGTGGCTGATCCAGTCATGTTTTAAGTGACACATTGTCATCTCATCCCAATAACCTTTGATCCCTTTGATGAACAGGAATCTATCTAGCCCTGCCTTAAAAAAAAACTTGTAGACATATGGATTTATCATTGTATCACGATCTGCGTGCCTGTTGGTTTAGGTGAGCCTGTCAGTTTGTGTGTGTCCAAGTGTGTGCATGTATGTACTGTTGCTATCTAACATTGCATCAATGTCTATTTCCCTTTCACTGTAATTTCTCCTTCTTCCTATCTACCCACTGGATCCCTCTGTCTGACTGAAATGTAGGTCAAATACTCAGGCCACATTATGAACTGGAATCACTTTCCCCTGAGCGACCTGACACTGCCAATGGAGATCAGGTGGTTAAACAAGATCCTGACACTGAAGTCCATCTAAAAGCTGAGCTGCCAGCTATCGATGCTCTGACCATGAATCACGGTGACAATGCTCAGCTCATGGGGTTCCAGTGTCTGAGGATCTAATCCTGAAGATGGTCATTTCTGTACATTTTGAGATCAGCAGGAAGATTATAAGGTTTGTTTAAAAGAGTCACTGGAGAGATTTTCACAGAGACAGAGCCCCTTGTTGTTTGTGCAGAAATGACTGAAGACACTAACTGGGAGAAAACTCACCAAAATGAATAATAAAGACAACACAGCTAAAGCTGCAAAGACCTATGGGACATTTAATTTAAATGCTGCCTGTTTTCGGATGAGATGTTGAACCGAGATCCTGTCTGTTCTCAGGAATTTGTGTAAAATATCAAGGGAAACAGTTTTGAAGAAGAGCTGGTGATTTCTCCCGAAATCATCGATAACACTTGTCCTTCAAATCCCACTGAAAACAGGGTGAGTGAGTGGATCTTGAAGACTATTGGTGAAGAAAGGATGAGAAAGTGGAGAGTGAAGGATCGAAGGAAGAGGGACTGGAGAGTATGACGATGCTGCCCCTTTGACAAGGTTATTTTGTCCTCGGCTTTTTTCAAGAGGGGTTGTAAAGGCAGAGGTGCCAATATGTCTGCAAATGGCTACTTTAAACAATGGCAGGGGAGTAGCCAGTTCTCCCAGCTCAGGTCATTTTCTAGTTTGGTTTGTTTTCAGCAGGCAGTCAGAACTTGCTGGTAGCAGAGAAGCTGCTACAGTTAAAAAAAAAAGGTTCCATGCTTCAACAGATATTTCTTGCCTGACTCTTCTCTCTGCAATCTCTCCTGCCTGTAAGAACCTGGGTTTGAAATTCCTTTTTGCCAAGAGATATGTTTGTGGGGCATCACAGGGATTGCAACAGCTCCTTAGTTAAATTGCTATATCGGGTCAGTTGGGTTTTCAAATCGTTGTTATTCCGAATTCTGTTTTCTTTTGTTCATGTTTCAACTGTAGAGTGTAAATAAGTTGTGTTTTGCTTCAAGCTGAGTGGTTTGACCAGCTGCATCACTCCTGGAATATTCACTTCACATCTGCCTTTAAAACAGGAAAATGTTCGGGTCTGGGTGACCATCTTAAAGTGTTTTGTTGGGCCTGGCCTGGTCCAGAACACTGATTGAAAGATTGTGCCTTGAATTGCTGCCTGGCAATTGTCCTTTGAATATTACTGACATGATAATTAACTATAACTCCATTCACCATGGCAACCTTTGTTACAACAGGAAAATCTTCAGTGCCAGAAATTGCTGTGTTGATCACAATCAATTAGTTAGTGTTTGTAGAACAAAATTAAAGGGACAATTTAACAAGCATTTATACACATTCCCATCAGACCACCATGAATTCACATCCCTACAGTGACAATCTCCAACAATCCACCACTTTATCACACTGTCTGAATCCTGTCTGATATTATAAACACAGCCAGATTCAGCTGGTTCAGAATTAAATAGTGCAGTCTCTCAGAACAGAGCACGAACACAGAATCAGACATTCAATAGAGTCAGTGTGGATACAAGAGAGAGTCTGGGACACAATACAGGAATTGGTGTGTTAAACAGAAGAGTACTAACCTGGAATAGTAACCAGGGAACACCCAGTCTATCAGTAACCTGGGACACACTTGGTTTATCACTAACATGGAGTAATAACCCGGGACACACCCAATCTATCACTAACCTTGAACTGTAACCGGGGGCACCCAGTCTATCACTAATCTGGAACAGTAACCGGTGGCACCCAGTCTATCACTAACCTGGGTCAGTCACCTGGGACACACCTGGTCTATCACTAACCTGGACCAATAACCAGGGACACACCTGGTCTATTATTAACCTGGAACAATAACCAGGGACACACCTATCACTAACCTGGAACATTAACCTGGGACATACCTATTACTAACCTGGAACATTAACCTGGGACACATCTGATCTAACACTAACCTGGAACAGTAACCTGGAACACACCCAGTCTATTACTAACCTGGGGCAGTAACCTGGGAACACACAGTCTATCACGAACCTGGAACAGTAACCAGGGACACAATCAGTCTATCACTAACCTGGAGCAGTAACCTAAGACTCACCCGGTTTATTACTAACCTGGAATAGTAATCGGGGACAGACCTGGTCTATCTCTAACCTAAATAGATCTCTTCAAGCTGTTACTAATCGGGGACAATCTGCCACTTTTCACATGGATCTTACGTTATTAGAATGCATCAATGAATTTTAATCCATTCACCGAATCCCTGTGATGTTTGACACACCCAGTCTATCACTAACCTGGAACAATAACCAGGGGGAACCCAGTCTATCACTAACCTGGAACAGTAACCTGGGACACACCCAGTCTATCACTAACCTGAAACAGTAACCAGGAGGAACCCAGTCTACCACTAACCTGGAACAGCATCCTGGGACACACCCAGTCTATCACTAACCTGGAACAATAACCAGGAGGAACCCAGTCTATCACTAACCTGGAACAGGAACCTGGGACACACCTAGTCTATCACTAACCTGGAACAATAACCAGGAGGCACCCAGTCTATCACTAACCTGGAACAGTAACCTGGGACACACCTAGTCTATCACTAACCTGGAACAATAACCAGGAGGCACCCAGTCTATCACTAACCTGGAACAGTAACCTGGGACACACCCAGTCTAACACTAACCTGGAACAGTAACCTGCGACACACCTGGTCTATCTCTAACCTAAATAGATCTCCCACAGAAGGCAGTTTAAGAAAAACAGTTGATTTAATCCAATGAATTCAGGCTGCTTGGCTCAGACATGCCAAGCATTAGATGGAATGGAAGCGATCTCCAGAATCTCCATCAGGTTCTGACACAATCTCCATTCCTTCACACTTGTGTGTTCCCACTCTGTGGGAGTGGACTTTCCCTGATTGTGTTGACGGGTATGGAGTTATCATTTGGGACTTGGATTTTACATAGAGGTAGATGGATATGGTCTTAACTCCCCCAGTTCACATTGAATTGAAGCTCAGCATCTGCTGGTTCCAAGAGCCACAAGCTGCTGCTGTGTAAATGAATAGAATCGTTCTTGTGAAATATTAATAAAAATATCAAAATTAATAAGTCAATAAATAACTTTTAATGATTACAAATGACACATATTGGTGATTGTAGTTAAACAATGGTGATAAGTAGTGATAGATTTCAGTATTCAACAATAAATCAGATTTAGAGAATTTATATAGATATTTATCTAAGAATTAGAATTTGTACAAACTGATATTTATGATATTTGTACAAACAGAGATTTACATAACATTTGAAATTTGTTAACGTCAGATGCAAAACCTATTTCCTTCAATATAAAAACTGTCTCCGAGTTCCCTCGGGATGTTGCCTTATTTCAGGTCAATCAGTGACCCACTGAAGACAGTGAAGATGAGAAAGTGTGAGGGAGGAACCATCTGTGAAGATCCCTCTGACGGTGACACTGCTCACATTTCTGAGACGGGATGGAAACACGACTTGAGAAGGTCTCTCTTGAAGAACCAGTATCCAAACTTGTGGATCTGGGATCCACTGCTCAATCTGTGGAAACACATTCCCAGAAAAATTGATCTCAGTCCTGAAAGAATTGAGTGTGAACAATGAGCTGTAATTCTGTGTGTCTGCTGTGACATGGAAGGATAGACATTGGTGTCCATGTTCACACTGGAACAGGAGAATCCTGTTATTCCGCAGTGAGGCTCCGGGAATGTCCTGTACTGGGGCCCAGGAAACGCACAAGGTCAGGAATGGAGAGACACGAGGCAATCACTTCAGGATGGGGAGGGGAGGGGAATTAGTCTGACAGGGTTTAACAGTGTCTGGGAGGGTGGGACAGGGTCAGGAGGGGAGGGGAATTAGTCTGACAGGGTTTAACAGTGACTGGGAGGGTGGGACAGTGTCAGGAGAGATGTGAAAATGCTACAAATAAATCTAGAGAATATAAATCTGAATAAGTTTCAGTCAGAGAAAAGTTGACATGTCACTTACTGAATCATGAAGAAGCTGCACCAGAGATATCAGAAGCTGAGAAAATAAAAACAGAATGTGAGAAGTTATATCAAATATAAAATGAGACAGTGTGAGATATTCTCTATCACTCACTGGACCCAGGATTTAATCGCCCTCAGCACTAACTAACCAGACTCTCCGAGCACCCCCCAGTGGGAATTAAGGGTGAGTGAGTGGAGGGAGGGGCAGTGGGGGAAGAGAATGGAGGGTGACAATTCGAAGGAGAGACACTGGGGACATGGAGTAGAGAAACAGGACGATAAGAGAGTGTTGGCTGAGAAACAGCATTGTGAGGAGACGGACCCATCACCCTGAGCAACACCCTGGCAAATATAACTCACACTCCCCTCCCCTGCATCCCCTCCAGATGCAGAAAATCCCTTCCATTCTATTAATATTCAGTCAGTGAGGATCTGATTGGGTGCAGTGGGTCTAATGATAAATATTTGACCCGGTCTGGGCTGATCACATAAAGGAAGATCAGACAGGGAACGAGACGTGTTTATACGTGTGTATCTGTGTGTGGGAATTCAATCAGTTCCATTCCCCACAGTGCCCTGTCCTCCCAGTACTGGAGACTCCCCCACACTCACTCTGTCCCCTGAGTTCTAGATTCCCCTCTCTCTGATTCTTACCTCTCCGTGACCATTTCCAGATGATTATTCCGAATATCCCAACAATAACAGCCAATAGAATGATCATTGATGCAATGAGACTTCCAAGTTGGGAATGCAGTCAATTGCTTTTCAGATTTTCTGAAACACATTGGAAATATATCAGGATTCTCTCTGTTCCTGGATTTATTTCTAACCCTGTGTTAATTGGGAACAATTATAACTGCTCCGAGCTGTTGGGAATTGTTGGGATTGGCTGAAATGCTGGTTTGACCCTCTCCCGATTTCACTCTCCAGTGAAGTCACCAAGGATCCCATTGATAGGGGTATAAACATCGTGTTGTACCTTTCCTGGGGGTTACCTCCCCAGACAGTTCAGTTCCCATTCTCCCTGATATCTCTGTGTCCTGTCCTTACTAGTGCTGGTGGGGTAGATCGGCCTTGGGTGAGGTGAAGGAGTGAGTGAATGGTTGGAGGGGTGTAGTTCAGTCTCCCAGAAAGCACTTCCTCAGTGGTTGGGCAAGGGGCAGTTTGGGAACTCACTGGTGAGTGTTGGGGATGTTGAGTACCAATGGAATGGGGTTTGGGTGCCACAGTGGGCTGGTGAGGGGGCCTTGTTAGGGATCCAGTTGTGGAGTTCTGTGTTGTGTCCCAGTTGTCTGTCCAGGTTGATGCACTGCGAGTCTGACAGACGTCTGGATGCGGTGAGCTGGTGTTGGTGCTGGGGAGAGGTCAAGTGTTGGTTGCAGAATATCAGGTCATGTATTTTGAGTGGATGGAGTCAAAGAGTTAAAGAGTCACACAACACGTGTGCGTGTTCAGTCCAACTTGCCCACGCTGACCAGATATCCTCGTCAGTGTGTGAATGGAGGGATCAGCAGTATGTTTGGAGATGGTCGGTTTTCCAGCTCTCTGGTGTTAGGGACCACACCAGGCCCCCTCAAAGTATCTGAAGGAGGTAGTCTAGATCTGAACTGCTTCTTATTTTAAAACTGGATGGGAAGTACAGTGTTCCAGATGCAATGCAAGTGTTCAAACAACTCAATGATATGGAAAACACAATTTATTTAAACGCTGTAATTAAAATACAAACAAAAGAAAAAGGAAGTTTGAATAACTTAATGATTGAAAAATGTAACTGAACATAGTACCTATTACTAATTAACTGTTGCAATATTGTAACATCCTATAAACACCTTGGCAAAAAGGTAAATTCAGACACAGATTCTTCCATGCAGTTCTCCAATCCCGGAGGAAATAATATCAAGAAAAAAATGCAGACAGTAGTAGCCAGGTGACATTCACTGAAGCTGCCAACTCTTTTGAGACCCCAAAGGCTTCTGACGTAACTGAAAAAAAACAGACTGAGAAATCTGGATCTGTGAGAGCTGGCCACGCCCATTCAGACTGCTTCTATTGTTCCAGCTTAAAAAAAAACTCCAAGGCCTCACAACTTGTTTACCTCAGGTCATCATCAGCAGTGAGTTTGGTGCTTCTGCCTTACAACATCTCTACAAAACAAAAACTAGGACACCAACAACCTTTTAAAGTGGCAGCATCATCACACTAGGAGTTAAAGAAGCTTCCAATCCCTAACCTCAGAACCTGAGATCTTTCCAGAGGGTTCCGGATACAGTTTGAAACTTCCCAGACAAATCCCATTCAGTGAGTCAGAAACTCTGAGGGGTCCAGACCCTCCTCTCTCAAGGTGTGTCCAGTCTCTGACTGTCTGGCTGCTGGACAATCTGGGCCCATGCCTGATGCTGAAGCCTGCAATACAAGCAAATCTTCTTGTAATTCTGGTGAGATTATTCCGGAGTGAAATCGATGAGTACTTCACAGGGCTGTGGGAATCTGGAATCCCCAAAAGGTGCTGGAAGTTTGGGATTTGGAGACCCTTTCAAACTTAGAATTGAAATCTTTAACGCAATTGAGACCAACATGACATATCAAGGTGGGTAGTTGCAAACAAGGAAGTGAAAAACTATCCTCTAAATAGTTTCATCTGTCACATGTATATACACACACACAGACACACTCTCCAGTCCCTTACCCCACTGATAGAGCTTGCTCTCTGCCAGGCTGCTGTGGTCAATGTGACAGGAGTATTGATCCTCATCTCCAGCATTGATCTCAATCTCTTTCTGGATTTGATGGGTCCCATCGTGGTTTGGTCGTATCCCCGAGGAATGTGTCTCAGACATGACCTCTCCATTCCTTAGCCAGGTCACCTCGATGTCTACAGGATAAAACCCAGTGACCAGGCAGGAGAGAGTGAGCGGCTTGTCCTGACCATTGGGCTCCCTCCTGGGGATGAACACTTCAGGCTGAACTGTGATGGGAAAGAGTGAAATCACAAACAATAGACAGACACTGAATGGAATGGGAGAGCGGTTTCATAGATCAGTGAGGTTAGATCAGAACATGGAACAGAACTGAAATACATACCTTTCCTTGTGAAATAATCCTTTCCAACTTCCAGATATCTGTTTAAATGTTCAACAGATGTTTTTTGCAGATATGATTCCCAATAGTAGTTCCAGGATTGATCTGAATTCCATTTCTCTTTATTGATCACTGCAAAGTGATTTGCGGCAACCCATCTCATTCTGTCTGGCTCTAAACTAATGTGGTCCTTTCCATCAAATCCAAATCTCATCGATCTCTTCACAGAGCCATCTTCACTGACCTCAACAGAATGTATCCATTGGAGAGTGTGAATTCCTGTCAGTGACCAGACAGGGATCAATCATCAATAAATAATAGATAATCACACACTGTCTGATCAGAGGGAAAGGGGATCAAATATCAGATGGAAATAGGGGATGAGGGTCACAGTCTGATCAGAGGGGAAAGGGTTCCAATCTCAAGTTAAAGTTGCAGAATGAGTTGACAGTCCTCAATTCACTTTACATTCCAAGGTCAGTGCTGGGGGATGGACTGAGTGGGGTGACCCAGGGGTCAGTGCTGGGGGATGGACTGAGTGGAGTGACCCAGGGGTCAGTGCTGGGGGATGGACTGAGTGGGGTGACCCAGGGGTCAGTGCTGGGGGATGGACTGAGTGGAGTGACCCAGGGGTCAGTGCTGGGGGATGGACTGAGTGGGGTGACCCAGGGGTCAGTGCTGGGGGATGGACTGAGTGGGGTGACCCAGGGGTCAGTGCTGGGGGATGGACTGAGTGGGGTGACCCAGGGGTCAGTGCTGGGGGATGGACTGAGTGGGGTGACCCAGGGGTCAGTGCTGGGAGATGGACTGAGTGGGGTGACCCAGGGGTCAGTGCTGGGGGATGGACTGAGTGGGGTGACCCAGGGGTCAGTGCTGGGGGATGGACTGAGTGGGGTGACCCAGGGGTCAGTGCTGGGGGATGGACTGAGTAGGGTGACCCAGGGGTCAGTGCTGGGAGATGGACTGAGTGGGGTGACCCAGGGGTCAGTGCTGGGGGATGGACTGAGTGGGGTGACCCAGGGGTCAGTGCAGGGGGATGGACTGAGTGGGGTGACCCAGGTGTCAGTGCTGGGGGATGGACTGAGTGGGGTGACCCAGGGGTCAGTGCTGGGGAATGGACTGAGTGGGGTGACCCAGGGGTCAGTGCTGGGGGATGGACTGAGTGGAGTGACCCAGGGGTCAGTGCTGGGGGATGGACTGAGTGGGGTGACCCAGTGGTCAGTGCTGGGGGATGGACTCAGTGGACAGACCGAGGGGTCAGTGCTGGGGGAAGGACTGAGTGGAGTGACCCAGGGGTCAGTGCTGGGGGATGGACTGAGTGGACAGACCCAGCGGTCAGTGCTGGGAGATGGACTGAGTGGAATGACCCAGGGGATAATGTGGACAATTGACGGTGAGATTTTACCTGAAGTCTGGTTTGTCCTTTTCATGATCGATTTCAGATTCCCCTTTGCCAGCCTGGTGTGTGTGATCGCCTGATCTGTAGCATCGTCCCAGAATTTCACACTGAGTGAATCAGCCAGGAACTGCTGCCTGGGGACACAGCGACGGGTATCACTGTCAAAGTAACCTGTTTGTATTCCGTTGACCATCGCAACAACAGTGACTTCAGGGAAATCTTGTTCTCCTGAGACAATTGTATATTTTATAGTTCGTGAGTTAGTCTCTGTAATATAAACAGTTCGAGGAGCTGGTTATCAAACTGCAGAACAAGCACTGGAAGGGAAACTGGGAGGGAGAGGAACTAGCAAACAAGACAGAATGTGGCTGGTGGGGGGGAGGAAGAGAGACTTGGGGGAGAAAGAGAGCCAGACTGGGGAGGGATGGAGACAGGGGAGGGACAGAGACAGGGGAGGGACAGAGACTGGGGAGGGACAGAGACAGGGGAGGGACAGAGACAGGGGAGGGACAGTGATTGGGGTGGGATGGAGACTGGCATTGGAAAATAAATACTGGGGATGGGGGAGAGAGAGACACTGGGAAGGAACTGGGAAATAAGGAAGAGAGACTGTACAGCATGGAGGAGGGACACTGAGGAGTGAGGAGAGAATGTGGAGGGTTTGGAAATGAGATAAGGAAGGTCAGAGGTGAAGAGAGAGGATTGGGATGAGGACAAAAGAGACTGGGACCTGGAGGAATAGAATGGGTGGGGTTACAGATTGAGAAGGGCGAGAGACAGGCGTAGAAGGCAAAGATATTGCAGGGGAGGGAAAGGGATTGGGAGGAGCAAAGGGACTGATGAGGGGATAAAGACTGTGAAGGAGGGGGAGAGAGAGAGATTACACAGGACAGAAAGAAACTGGGATGGGGAGCGGGGGGTAGGGGTTGAGACCAGGGAGGGAAATGAGACTCTGGGGAAGGTTGGATAAAAGATTGGGGAGGGGATGGGAAAGAGGCTGAGGTTAGGGAGGGGATAAGAGCTGGGAGGAGGTGGAGAGACTCAGGAGGAACAGAAAGAAAGAGAGAGAGAGAGACACTGGGGAGGGGAAAGAGAGAGAGAGAGAACAGCGGGAAGGAAGAGAGAGAGATTGTTGGGAGAAAGCAAGAGACGAGGAAGTTTGCTCAATGATTTGGTTGATATTTCCTAGTTCTGCCATTGGATGTTAAAAATGTCCAATTTCGCTTCATTTATCCCTGTCATTTAAACAGGAGCTGTGCCACATCATTTCATTCGGTATTCGAACTGGGGTTTGCTTCATTAATTGGGAGGCACTGGTGTTGGACTGGGGCGGACAAAGTTAAAAATCACACAACACCAGGTTCCAGTCCAATCGGTTTATTTGGAAGCACTAATTTTCGGAGAGCTGCTTCTTCATCAGGTGATTGTGGAGAATAAGATTGTAGGACACAGAATAGACAGCAAAAGTTTACAGTGTGATATAACTGAAACCATATGTTGAAAAAGACCTGGATTGTTTGTTATGTCTCACACACAGACGGACACACACAGATACTCCTACACACACATACACACACATACACACACGCACACACAGACGGACACACACAGACATTCCTACATACACATACACATACACACACGCACACACAGACGGACACACACAGACATTCCTACATACACATACACACACAGACGGACACACACAGACGGACACACACAGACACTCCTACACACACATAACATACACACACACACACACACACAGACGGACACACACGAACACTCCTACACACACCTAACACACACACACACACACACAGACAGGCAGACACACACACACGGGCACACACAGACACTCCTACACACACATAACATACACACACGCACACCCACATGCACACATACACATATAAGTTTGTGGGTGAATTTGTACTTGCAGAATTACATTGTACTTTGCTCAAAAACTGCATGAATCCATGTAAAAGTCTGTAAATCCGTTTTTAGATTTGAATCATTCTGACCATTGTGGCACAGACATTCTCACACAGGGAGTTTACACCTTCAATACCTTATCTGGGCCGTTTGTTAAAATGCACTTGAGGATGTAATTTTTAAAAAAAATTCAAACACTATTATCCCCTCAAGACTGATGACTAAACTTTGTGATCTCAGACTGAGCCCCACTCTCTGAACCTGACCTGTTTCCTGACCCACAGGCTATAATCAGTGAAGATTGGGGACAATATTTCATCCTCACTAACACTTAATTCTGGAGCCCCCCAGGGGTGCGTACTCAGTCCCCTACACTACTCACTGTATACCCATGACTGCGTCACCAAATACCAGACTAATGTCATTTACAAGTTCGCTGATGACACCACCACAGTCGGTCGAATCTCAGATAGCGACGATACAGACTACAGATGAAAAACCTGGAAAAATGGTGCACTGAGAATAATCAAGCTCTCAATGCCAGCAAAACCAAGGAACTCATTATTGACTTTCGGTGGGATGTTACTCCTGCCCCCCTGCACAGAGGTGGAACGAGTGGAGAGTGTCAAGCTCCTGGGAGTGGTCATCCACAACAAGCTTCCTTGGACTCTTCACATGGATGCACTGGTTACAAAGGCCCAACAACGTCTCTTCTTCCTCAGGCAGCTGAGGGAATTTGGCATGACGCTCTGCCAACTTTTATAGGTGCGCCATCGAGAGCATTATGTCTGGATGTATCACTACCTGGTATGGCAACTGTACCATTCAAGATCGGAGACGGTTACAGAGAGTGGTGAACTCAGCCCGGACAATCACAAAGGTCAACCTCCCATCTGTAGAATCCATCTACCAGGCCCACTGTCAAGGAAAGGCCACCAGCATTCTCAAAGATCCATCCCACCCTGGCAATGTTTTTGTATACCCTCTACCATCAGGGAGAAGGTACAGAAGCCTGAACACATTCACCAGCTGGTTTTGAAACCATTTCGACCCGACTGTTGCTAGAATACTGAATGGACTCACAAACGCGTAGCATTTGCCTGTACCTGTGTTTTTGTTTTGCTGCTGTTTTAATTATTATTTGCTTATCTATGCTACTTAACTCTGTGATCTGCCTGTATTGCTCACAAGACAAAGCTTTTCACTGTGCCTCAGTACACATGATAATAAATACTATACAATTTTGCTGTCAGCCCTGAGCTGTTCAGTTCCCTGACAACCAATCACCTTGCTGTTGACGGGCAGAGGAGCCCTGTCATTACAACCGGCTATGAGGCCACAAACCAATCAGCTTCACTTTAAACCACCCCTCAGCCCCAGTTTACTGGTGTACTGATCCGTATGATATCATTCAGGTTTACCTCATCGAATATGAGTTCCCTGATTGTGGCTGTTAACCTCATCCAATCAGGAAGCCCCAGCTGACAGATATAAACAGGAGGGAAGGGCAGTGTTTGTCACTGGCCACCCGGGTGTTTTCCTATCTTCCTGGTGGTGGAAATTGAATAAAAGATTGGTGCACTTTGTGTCTTTCACTGTGTCTCACACCTGCACACACACACCATGGGTGCTGGGGGAAAAAATAAGCACTACCGCACTTAGGAAAAAAAAAGAAGAAAAAAAAAGAAAAAGAAAAAATATATAAATAGGGATTCACACAGCACTGCCCT
Organism: Chiloscyllium plagiosum; assembly: GCF_037043375.1. Taxonomy (NCBI): domain Eukaryota; kingdom Metazoa; phylum Chordata; class Chondrichthyes; order Orectolobiformes; family Hemiscylliidae; genus Chiloscyllium; species Chiloscyllium plagiosum. The sequence continues at coordinate 51,072,658 of NW_028270173.1, read as the reverse complement.
TTGATGGGAAAGGCACTGCTGGTCACAGGCCACTTGGGTGTTTGTGCAAGGACTCTCCTTAAAAAAAAAGAAAAAAAAGAAAAAAAAATAAACAGGAGGGAAGGGCAGTGTTTGTCACTGGCCACCCGGGTGTTTTCCTATCTTCCTGGTGGGGGAAATTGAATAAAGATTCATGCACTTTGTGTCTTTCACTGTGTCTCACCCCTGCACACACACACACCATGGGTGCTGGGGATAAAATAAGCACTACCGCACTTAGGTGGTAATGTGGGGGTTAAATAAAAAAGAGAAAAGAAAAAAAAAATAATAAACAGGAGTGTTGCCTGCCCCTCTTCCCTGGAGTTGTTCAGGGGGAGGTGGGCGCCGCAGGGAAAAAAAAAATGAAACAGGAGGGTCAGGGGTTCTGTCCACTCGAGGAGCTGGCTCCGTGCTAGCTGAGTCACTGTCATGTGCTATGTACCTGTAAATAAAGGGTGACTCCAGTTTGGGGGGAGAAAGTGGAGTCCCACACCAATGTTCTGGAATTAAACATAGGAAATGAGAGAGGCATGGGAATAGATTTGGCTCGAGTAAATTGGGCAGGAAGGGTAAAAGATAAGAGAGTGGATGAGCAGTGGCAGTTGTTTAAGGGGCTAGTAAAATTCCTCACAACTAAAATATATCCCAGTGAGTAAGAAAGGTGGTAAGGCGTTGGGGCGTTGGTGGGGGGAGGGCAGGGGGTAGAAGGTCAAAACCTTCCAAAGCTAAAAAAGGAGGTCAAGGACAATATAAAGTCAAAAATGAAGGTCTACCATATTGCAAAAGCCAGTAGCAGGTTGGAAGCTTGGGAAACTATCAAACATAAGCAAAGGGATACCAAAAAATTAATAACAGGAGCTAAGGTAAGTGAAGAAAGAAAATTGGCACAAAATATCAAAAAAGGAGAGCAAAGGTTTCTATAAGTATACAAAAGGGAAGAGAGCCGCTGATGTGAATGTTGGTCCCTTGGAAGGTGAAACTGGAGAGTTAATCGTGGGGACAACTGAAATGGCAGAGATGCCAAAGCAATGCTTTGCCCCAGTTTTCACAGTGAAGGACCATTCTTATTGGTTCGAGTCAGAGGCAATAGAAAGGGGAGAACGTAAAACAATCAGCATTGATCAGGAAAAGGTACTCAGCAAACTATTAGGATTGAGGGCAGACAAGTCCCCCGGTCCAGATGGCCAAGAGCCGATGGAATTAAAGGAAGTGATGGTGGAGATAATGGATCCATTCATTACAATATTCCAAAATTCCCTCGACACGGGAAAAGCTCCCATGGATTGGAAAAATACTAATCTTATTCAAAAATTATAGACCAGTTAGTTTAATATCTGTTGATGGAATCAATTATCAAGGAAGCAATATCAGGTCAGGTGGCAAGTCAGAATGCGGTCCATCAGAGTCAGCATGGGTTTATGAAGGGCAAATCATGTTTGACTAATTTGCTAGATGGCTTTGAAGATGTGAGAAGCAAAGTAGATAATGGGGATCCTTTAGGTGTAATGTATCTGGACTTTTGGCAGGTATTTGATGAGGTGCCGCACAAAAGGATAATATGGGATTATGGGTAATTTATTATCTTGGGCAGATGACTGGCTAATGGACAGAAGACAGAGAGTCGGGATAAATAGGGTTTTTTTCCGGATGGCAAAAGGTTACGAGTGAAGTGCCACAGGGTTTGGTCCTTGGGCCCCAGTTATTGACAATCTACGTTCACGACTTGGATATAGGGAAGGTTGCCAAAAATAGGCAGGATGGTAAATTGCAATAAGGAAACAGGAACTTTACAACAGATGGGGTAGGGGAGTCAGCCAAAATGTGGCAGATGGAGTTTAACCCGGATACGTGTGAGGTCATGCATTGGGGTCGAGCAATGGGAAGGTGACCTTTTATCTACATGGGCAGAGACTTGTGATGCTGAGGTACAGAGGGAGGTGGGTGTCCTCATTCATGAGGTACAGAAAGCTGCATGCAGGTCCAGCAGATAGTAAAGCAAGTGAATGGAATGTTGTCTTTCCCAGCTCAGGGAATAGAATATAAAGGGAAGGCCGTATTGTTGCAGCTATACAAGGCATTGGTGAGACCGCACCTGGAGTATTGTGCACAGTTTTGGTCCCCTTATTTGAGGAAAGATGTAATGGCATTGGAGGCAGTTCCCAAGAGGGTTCGTGAGATTGACCCCAGAGATAAGGGGTTTGTCACATGAAGAGAGATTGACCAATGTAGGCCGATACTGTCTGGAGTTTCGAAAAATGAGGGGAGATCAAATTGAGGTTGTCAGGATGATAAAAGTCATGGATAAAATGGATGGGGAATGGATGCTTCCCCTTGTGGGGCATCCTCGGACGGGAGGTTGTAGGATGAGACGGAGCAAATTTCAAACTGAGTTGGGGCGAAGCTCCTTCTCCCAAAGGGTTGTGAATCGGTGGGATTCATTCCCCCAAAGTGCGGTGTATGCTGGGACAGTGAGTAAATTTAAGGAAGAGTGAGACAGATGTTTAATTGGTAGTGGGGTGAAGGAATATGGGGAGAAGGCAGGAAAATGGGGGTGAGGAGCAGAACAGCCATGATGGAATGGCAGAGCAGACTTGATGGGCCGAATGGCCTAATTCTGCTCCTAGATCTTATGAACATGTGACTTGGTGACAGGATCCCAGCCTTGGTGGAGATATTTCAGCTGAAACCAACAGCTACACAAACAGAGTTCACAAAAGGTATCGAATTCCTTACTTCCAAAACATGCAGCCATCCTTGTAAATCCCTGCTGGAAAACAGGGCTTTCCCATTTCAGTCCACAATATTAAAAATCACAATAAAAATACACTGTTTTTACACATTTCAAACTGAGGGCCATCCACACCACAGCTCACATTTTATTATTGACAGACAAAAAAACTGCAGGTGCTGGGAATCCAAACCAGAGAGGCAGGAGGCTGGAAGAACACAGCAAGCCAGGTAGCATCAGGAGGTGGAGAACTCATCATTTTGGAGACAACCCTTCTTCAGGACTTGGGGTGGGTATGGGGGGAGCTGCAGATAAAGGGGGTGGTCCCCCCTGTCCTCACCTACCATCCCACCAGTCTCCACATCCAGCACATCACCCTTAAACACTTCTGCCAACTCCAACTAGACCCCACCACCAAGAACATCTTCCCCTTCCCAAAGAACATCTTCCCCTCCCCAACCCTCTCTGTTTTCCACAAGGACCATTCCCTCCGACACTCCTTGCTTTGCACCACTCTCCCCACCAAACCCCCCCGAACCCTCAGATACCTCCCTGTGCAACCAGAAGAAATGCAAAACCTGCTCAACACACCCCTCACCTCAATCCAGGGCCACAAACCGTCCTTCCAGGTGAGACAGAGATTCACCTGTCTCTCTTCCAACCTAGTTTACTGCATCACCACAAATCCCAGGAACCCCATCCAGGACAAACATATAAATAGAAAGCAGGAGACAACAGCTTCGCTTCACTTGGAGGTCGCCACTGATGATGTTACCGAGCCAGGTAATGAAACGTCAGGATATCAAACCTCCAGCTCAGTGAGCAAACCTACACCCTAAACCTCAACCTGAGCTGCAAACTTTCACAAACCTTGCACTGTTAAGAAGCTTTTAGATTACGAACCTGGACACAAATCCCATCAGAGTCTTCCAGACTGTGCTGCCTTCAATGTGTATAACAGGCGGCTGATCAAATATCCCCCATTTCAAACTCTCCCCAAGAGATTCACATTCACCCCAGACACAGAGAGAGAGAGAGAGAGAGAGAATGGAAAGCTGAATTCTGTACTTACCGGGAGAGACCCAGGAAAAACACAGGGAGATGGAGAAAAGGATCAGCAACATTCTGGGAATCCACTCTCCCTATTCCAGTCAGGGATTGGGAATAAAAAGTGATTGGAAAATATCTGCTGTTCACAAACTGAAAAATTAACAAAATAAACATTCTTTCCTACCCATAATGCCATTTCCTGATCGACAAAGTAATTTGATCATTTGCTGAACTTGAAGTTGCCGAACCAGTCTCAGTCCCAGTCTCAGTAAAAAACCCAATAAAGAGGTGAACAGATTTCTGTCACCAGTTCCCAGGGAGATCAGACACAGACAGGTTGAGTTACTCGCTGTGAAACAGACACAGGGAAAACTGACCTTTCTCCCATTGGCAGGACACAGGGTGTGGGGTCTTTGTGGGATACCCTTCGGTGGGTCGGGTGGACTTGTTGGGCCAAATGGCCTGTCCCCATACTGTAGGGAGTCTATGAATCCATGATTCTAAAAACAGCCGTCTCATGTTCATATGAACTTGTACCAGAAGCTGAAAGAAAACAATTTCAAAATCTAACGGAAGAACTTGGTCAAAGTTTGAAAAAAATCAAACAAAGTAACATTGAGAAGTGGATAAGGCCATGAAAATAAATCAGACACATATCACAGTCTTGGAGAGACTACTTTGTTGGAGTTCAAGAATTCACTTTGTGAAATATTGGCAACTCATGATGAAGAGCAGAGAGTTAAAACTGCGAAGAATTTCCTTGTGTTATAAAGTGGAGGTTGACTCCACCCCGCCCCCACCCCCTCATCCCCAAAGAGGAACACCTCACCTCATAATCTGTAAAAGGGGGTGTGCAGAGTGGTGTACCTCAGCAACTTCAAGTGGTTCAATAAAATAAATCCCTGACACTCACTTTAAAATCAATTCGTTACCATCTATTTATCTCACTCGAACAGTGAACAAATTAACTAAACTATTAACAAGCAGAATTAATCCCGATTAACTTCTAACTATTCCCAATTACAGCAAGATTCTAATGGTATGCTGTTCCAATAAAGAACAGTCCCACTTATACATAAAAATATTTAGTCTCTCAAAATTACATTCATGTTGCGTGCCTTCTGGAATGTTCTGTGCCTTCTCCAACAATTCTTCTGTCAGGAATATTAACTAGCTGTACCACTGGTACCATTTTTATTTTAATGGCACTTTCTCTAAGACATAGATGAGGCTGTGAGAGCCAGTGATTCTCTCTTAAGAGCTGAGGGCCATTGGCTCTGCTGGAGGGCAGTTAGCTCTGGGGTCTTTATCCAACTGCCCCCTACCTTCATCTCCTTGATGACATATCAATATTTCACACAATAGGATTGGTCTTCTGTTGTTAAAATCATCAGCCTTAAATTTAATAGATTTTTGGTATCGAAGTCGCTGCTCAAATTAATTGGCTAAATTCAAAAGCCTGTTGTCTTGAAAAAATAACTGGTGTTTAGCCTGCTAACTGCATAGCCTTTCAATATAATGTTTCAATTTGGGTGCTCTCTGTGGATTTGCAAACCTTCAAGCTGCTGTTCACAGACATCCATTTTAAATCTCTAAACATAGAAAAAGCACTAGATTTTTAAAGGGACCATGCAATGCTTTCCCCCACCCACCCCTAGCCTTTTACAAATACCAAATTCTAATTTTCTACCTTCCAATCCACAAGTACTCTCTCCAACTTTGCAGCACTTGTGCGAGGAAAGTTTCCTCATGTTTACCAAGACGAGTAGGAAAAGAAATTAAGATTTTTAGAGATATGGGAGGAAGTCAATCTTTGCTAGGGAGAGATACAGAGATGTGTAATCAGAAAAAGTATTGCTAGAATACATGGAGTCCATGGTGAGAAACATAGTGTTCTTTCATGTAAGGTGAAGTTAGAGGGTCTGATGAAAAGTGGTGGATGGAGTAACAGAGAAATTCTCGGTTCCAGAACAGTTCATTCTGGAATGATTCCTGAATGTGTGATAACAAGGTCACAAAGCCACAGGTTGAACAGAAGGAGAGAACGAAGAGAAAAGATAAGCAAGTTAAAATTCAATTATCAGAAACTATATTTGTTCAATTTGTTGAGAAAAAGCAAGAACAAAGCATACGTTTTCTAGCTCAGAGATGTTAGCGAAATTACAACAGAAAGGTGGAAAGATAACACAGTTTTACCGAAAAGGTGAATCTGCGCCTATCCCACAATGTCACTCTCTTAAAAATGAAATGTTGATGAGGAAATGGAGACCATCACATATTCAAGTGGGTGAAAAATGGGCAGAAGCTCATCAAGTTGTATTACTGGTGTGTGATATAAAGGAGGTGTTGTGGGTAGCACCATGAGAGTTACCAGTAGGAGGTCATTTGGAAGTAAGGAAAATAGAAGTTTATTTTTATTGGCCTGGACTGCAGAAAGATGTTCGGCGAAAGTGAGGACTGCAGATGCTGGAGATCAGAGACAAGGTTACAGTGGTGCTGGAAAAGCACAGCAGGTCAGGCCGCATCCGTGGAGCAGGAAAATCCATGGTTCTGGCAAAAGCCCTTCAAAATGTTGTTGCATTTTGCCAGACATGTCAGGCATGTCAGATAATTGGAAAACTCATTTATTGATCAAACCAACACCCTTAATACCTATTCCAGCATTTGATGAATCTTTTACAAAAGTTTTAATTATTTGCATCAGACCCAACCCTAAAACAAAAAGTGGGGATCAGTATTTGTTGACCATAATGGATGTGTCTCTGAGATTTCCAGAGGCCATTCCAGAATGAGATAGCATGGCTGAAAGGAGGGTAGAAGAATTACTCAGTATTTTTCCCTCATTACAGACAACCTGTAGAAATGCAATTGGAACAAGGATCAAATTTTACATCAAAGTTATTCAAGGAAATTATGAAGAGCTCAGGCATCTAAATAATTTAAATCAATTGTGTACCATCCAGAAATGGGGGAGCATTCAAACTTTAAATTGAATTGAATTTATTGTTACATGTACCGAGGCACAGTGAAAAATTTTGTCTTGCGAGCAATACAGGCAGATCACAGACTTAAATAGCAGAAATAGTAAATAATAGGTAAACAGCAGCGAAAACAAAAACACAGGTACAGGCGAATGTTAAGAGTTTGTGAGTCCATTCAGTATTCTAACAGCAGTCGGGTAGAAACGGTTTTGAAACCAGCTGGTGAATGTGTTCAGACTTCTGTACCTTCTCCCTGATGGTAGAGGTTATAGAAAAACATTGCCAGGGTGGGATGGAGCTTTGAGAATGCTGGCGGCCTTTCCTTGACAGCGGGCCTGGTAGATGGATTCTATAGATGGGAGGTTTGCCTTTGTGATTGTCTGGGCCAAGTTCACCACTCTCTGTAACCGTCTCCGATCTTGAATGGTACAGTTGCCATACCAGGTTGTGATACATCCAGACAGAATGCTCTCGATGGCACACCTATAAACGTTGGCAGAGCGTCATGCCAAATTCCCTCAGCTGCCTGAGGAAGAAGAGACATTGGTGGGCCTTTGTCACCAGTGTGTCCACATGAAGAGTCCAAGAAAGCTTGTTGTGGATGACCACTCCCAGGAGCTTGACACTCTCCACTCGTTCCACCTCTGTGCAGGGGGGCAGGAGTAACATCCCACCGAAAGTCAATAATGAGTTCCTTGGTTTTGCTGGCATTGAGAGTTAGGTTGTTCTCAGTGCACCGTTTTTCCAGGTCTTCCACCTCCCGTCTGTAGACTGTTCATTGCCATCTGAGATTCGATCGACTGTGGTGGTGTCATCAGCGAACTTGTAAATGGCATTAGTCTGGTATTTGGTGACACAGTCATGGGTATACAGTGAGTACAGTAGGGGACTGAGTACGCACCCCTGGGGGCCTCCAGTGTTGAGTGTTAGTGAGGATGAAATATTGTCCCCAGTCTTCACTGAGTGTGGCCTGTGGGACAGGGAACTAAGGATTCAGTTGCAGAGAGTGGGGATTAGTCCAATATCAGTAAGTGTAGTCATCAGTCTCGAGGGGATAATAGTGTTGAAGGCTGAACTGTAGTCAATGAGTAGGATTCTTATGTAGCTGTTCTTGGAGTCAAGATGCTCTAGGGACGAGTGAAGGGCAAGTGACATGGCATCTGACGTGGATCTGTTGGTCCAATGGGCAAATTGGAGTGGGTCAAGAGCAGTGGGGAGCCGAGAGAGGTTGTAGATGTCCGAGAAGACCTCCACCAGTTGATCTGCGCATGATCTGAGTGCACGGCCTGGTACTCTGGTCCCATCACTTTGCTTGGATTCACACGCAGGAAAACTGACCTGACCTCTGATGCAGCGACGGTTTGGAGAGGTTCATCAGGACTTGTTGGAATAGGTGTTACCTCTCCACCAGAGGTCTGCTCAAAGTAAGCATAGAAGGTGTTGAGACGATCTGGGAGGGATGTGTCATCGTCTGCTATCTTGCACTGTCTCTTTTTCAAGCCTGTGATGTCATTCAGTCTTTGCCATAGTTGCCGGGTGTCTGTCTGGGTCTCGAGTTTGGATCAGTTTTGGTCCTTGGCTGTCTTCATGGCTCTGTGAAGGTCACACCTGGATTCCTTATATTTGAGTGGGTCTCCTGATGTGAGGCCTCACACCTGGTTTTTAGCAGGTTCTGTATGTCCTGATCCATCCAGGGTTTCCTGTTGGGGAACACCCGGATTTCAACACTATCTTGAGGGCATACAGTCAAGACCATCCAAGGGATTGTGTTATGAACCAGACCAAATCCCCTCAAAATATTCCGAAGATAGTCTGGACACTAACTTTTTCTTATTTTAAAGGTCAACATGAGATGCTGCATTCCAGATGCAATTTGATTGGTCCATCTACCGGATTTAAAGCAGAACACACTTTATTCCCCCACTGTAGTCAAAATACAACAAAATAACAACTCTATTAAAAACATAACAGAATAATTGAAGCAATAACTATTAGTAATTATCTGTTCCAATAGAGTAATATCCCATAAATATATTCTTGGCAAATTGTAAATTCAGAAAACAGACTGACTCACATCCAACTGCAATAACAGGAAGAGAACCCCCAGCTTTTGGCTGTAACTGAGAGAGGGATAAATAGATTCCACGTCTTCAATACCCAACAGCAACTGTTGAAAGGTATAAAAATATCCTGGTTCTGTGGGAGCCTGCCCCCACAGGGTCATTCAGGCTGCTTCTATTATTCCAACTTATAAAATCCCCAAGGCCTCACAAGCTGTTTACTCTCACGGCTCAGCTGGACTGCTCACTACCTCTGCCTTAAAATCTCTCTTCAAATAAAAACCAGGGTAAAATCCATCACTTAATGCCATAGTGTCATCACAACTGGGAGAACAAAATTGTATTTTGACATTTTTTTCAATTTGGGATATACCTAATAAATCAGCTAAATTTGAATTTGTATTCGGACATGAGGTGGGGGGACCATTTAAATTAATTCAGGAAATATTGAAGAGTCAATATTGAAGAGACTAAGTATTAGGACTACTTGATAAATATTAGGGAGAAATTAAATAGAGTGGGTGAGTTGGCTGGACAGTGTGTAAACCCAGCACACCACGTGGTGATTCTGGAAGCAAACAGGTGCTCAGACATGTGTAGTTTTGCTAATGGGGATAAGGTGATAGTGTTACTGACAGTGGGAGGTGAACATTAAAAGGCAAGGGTTAGTTGGCTTTATTGAATCAAAAGGAAATTGAGTGAGGGGAATTATTGGATAAGAACGTCAGGTAGAAAGGAAACAGGGTGGGAATTTGCTCAGAAGGTGTTTGAGAAGGAAGAAAAGTGAGATGAGAATGGATACTTGTTACAACTCAGAGGGAAGACCCAAATCCAAATGAGTCTGAATTTGATTTTCCTCAAATTAAATTGGACAATGAAGAAACTTGCACTAAATTACTGAGTTCCCTTCCAGAGGAAAATCAAACTGACCTGAAAGTCTGATTGCAATCACATAAAGATATGTGGGAATAAGCCGGGAAGTAGTCAAGTAATTGCTCATGGTAGAAATATAGGAAATGCTTTTCCAATGAAGAAACATTCTTGTAGACTTAATATTTTGAAATTGCTAAAAGTTCCAAAAGAGTTTGAAAACATGCTCAGCGATGACATAATTGAATGAGTTGCAGTGAATGGAGCTCACACACAGTGATGGTCCCAAAACCAGATGGTACCCAACAATTTTGTGTGGACTATCGAAAATACAACGCAGTGATGGAACCTGCTTTGTACCCTATGCCAAGATTGAAAGATTACTTTGAGAAGGTGGGACAAGCAACTTACATTTCTCAGCTTGAACTACTCAGAGGATACTGGCAGGTGACTTTAACTGAAAGAGTGAAGGCAATTGTGGCTTATATGACAGCGAGCAGCCTTTACCAGTTCAAAGTGATGTCTTTGGACACGAAAAATGCCATATTTTGAAGACTAACTAAGAAGGCTATTTTGGGATTGTTCGATTGTGTGATGTACTTGGATGATCTTGTCATTTTCAGACACATGTGGAAGGATCATTTGGAGTATCTCTCAGAATTATTCAATCAACTTCCGAAGGCGTGCTTGGTGCTAAACCTGGTGAATAGTGAGTTCACAAAATTCCAAGTCATGTTCTTCCGGCATATCATTGGACAGATGGCCCGATAAGCTGTGAAAGGAAAGGGTAATGGGGAGGTTTCCATACAATCGACAAAAAGAGGGCTGAGGAGTAGCAGATGGAGTTTAATTCAGATAAATGTGAGGTGCTGCATTTTGGGAAAGCAAATCTTAGCAGGACATATACACTTAATGGTAAGGTCCCAGGGAGTGTTGCTGAACAAAGAGGCCTTGGAGTGCAGGTTCATAGCTTCTTGAATGTAGAGTTACAGGTAGATAGGATAGTAAAGAAGGCGTTTGGTATGCTTTCCTTTATTGGTCAGAATATTGAGTACAGGAGTTGGGAGGTCATGTTGCAGCTTTACAGGACATTGGTTAGGCCACTTTTGCAATATTGCATGCAATTCATTCAGAAAGATGTTGTGAAACTTGAAAGGCTTCAGAAAAGATGTATAAGGATGTTACCAGGGTTGGAGGACTTGAGCTATAGGGAGAGGCTGAACAGGCTGGGGCTTTTTTCCCTGGAGCGTCGGAGGCTGAGGGTGAGGTTTACAAAATTATAAGGGGCATGGATAGGATAAATAGACATGGGCTGGAGGAGTCCAGAACTAAAGGGCATAGGTTTATGGTGAGAGGGGAAAGATATAAAAGAGATCTCAAGTGCAACATTTTCACATGGAGTATGTTACGTGTATGGAACGAGCTGCCAGAGGAAATGGTGGAGGCTGGTACAATTGCATTTAAAAGGCATCAGGAAGGTTAAATGAACAGGAAGGGTTTGGAGGGATATGGGCCGGGTGCTGGCAAGTGGGACTGGATGACGTTGAGATAACTGGTCAGCTTGGATGTGTTGGACCGAACTGTCTGTTTCTGTGCTGTACATCTCCATGACTCTATAACCGGTTTTTATCAAATGATTGAGATAGATTTTTCTTGGGAATGTGCTTCCACAAATTGAACAGTGGATCCCAGATCCACCAGGTCAGAATCCTGATTCTTCAGGTGAGACTTTCCCCAGGAGTGACTCCATCCAGTGTCAGCAAGGTGATGGCTCTCACAGTCGAAGGGATCTTCAGGGCTGGTTGACCTCACCCTTTCTCATCTTCAACAACTTGTTCCCAATGACAAACATCTGTGTTGCTTTGTGTCAGAGTCACATTTAAACAGACATTATAATCTTACTGTTCACTCTGAAATTACCCAATAAGACCATCTTCTGGATTGGATCCTCAGACACTGGAACCACATGAGCTGAACATTGTCACCGTGATTCATGGTCAGAGCATCGATAGCTGGTAGCTCAGCTTTTAGATGGACTTTAGTGTCAGGATCTTGTTTAACCACCTGATCTCCATTGGCAGTGTCAGGTAGCTCAGGGGAAAGTGATTCCAGATCATAATATGGTCTGAATACATGACCCACATTTCACAGACAGAGAGCAGGATCCTGTCAGTAGATGGATTGCACAGAGTGAGAGAGAAAAGGCAGATAATGAAAGGGAGATGGACAGATATAGGTCAGTGTTAGATATGTCAGTGTGCACTCATCCACAGCTCACTCAGGAGTGTAGAGAGATATACACGGATGGAGATAAGTACAAAGGCAGAGACATCTGTTTGCACCCACACACAACATACAGATGGACATACACACACAGATATAGATACAGTGTTAGATAAAGATACCCAGTGATGGTTCATTATCTGGATGGCGTTGGTCCTTCATTGTGCAATGATGGAGATGTTAGGAAGGTAAAATTCCAGTCTACCACAGAGTGGTACCCAGACCTCATTAACCTCGAGCTCTTCAAGAACACTTCCACAGCTGTTTGAAGGGATTGACACCATGAACCATTGACTTTTCAGACAGGTATGGTATGATACTCCCCACAGCTCCTCCAGTTCCATCTGAGAGATTAAATATGACCATCCTCTTTCCTGGTTGGAATCTCCAGGACTTGGTTGGTCAAGTGGTTAGTTGAGGAAAACCACACGAGAAGCTAATGAGAACAGGCTCTTGTTTTAAACAGGACTGAGTTTACTTCATGGTAACATCTCCATCCAGGATACACTGGCGTTGGGGAGTGAGGGGGACATTGTTTTACAGACGATGAGGGAGATATCCATGCTGGGTCTCAACCCTTCAACATCCACAGCTGATCTCTTCACCCAAGTCCATGTGACATCATCATAATGGGCAGTGCTTAATGTACTCCTCAGCATTAACCGTTTCAGAGCCAAACCCCATTTACCAAGAAGATGTGAGACCCAGAATGGGGCATTTCATGTAAAGGGATTTCAAGTCCCATAGATGCGGAATGAAGCAAGGTCTTTGTCTGCAGCCCTCCCACCACATTACAGGAAGAGATTGATGACCTTATAAACCCCTTGAGGGAGCTGTCTGATGAACGTGATGTGTATATTGTAAAATATAACCGACAATTATAAATGTAGTGAGGCAGCTCAGAGAGCCACAGACTGCACTGAAAGGATGTGACTGACTTTACACTTTGTGTCATGTAAATTGGATCCAATACGGAATTTTCTTTTTACAATTTTTACAAAGCAAATATGCAAATGAGAAAACAATCGTTTCCTATTTATATCATTAAACTGACTGTAAATGCTGATAATTGTAGTTAGACATCAATAAATAATTGTTCATTGTTGATTGAATTCATTGCTAATAATTTCACGAGATTTTCACTCACCACCTTGTGGGTCCTCATATCAGCAGTTGTTGAGGGTCAGTTCAATGTGACCTGCGAGAGTTAAGGCCATTCATGGGTTACAGGTCAGTATCAGTCACTGCTAACCCTCGGCTGGCTGGAAATCCCATGGACCCTGGTGTTCTTCCTGGTACTGAGTCTAATTCAGGACACAGTCACAGGGGAGACACTCAGACCCTGGGGGAGGGAGGAGAGTGCAGAGAGAGAAACAAAGACTGTGGTGTGGGGTCTTCATGGAGTGGATTAATGACAGAGAGTGGTGTGGGACGTTTAGTTCCAGAGGCTCCAGTATGGGAGTTGATGGTGAGAGTCTGGTACAGAGAATCCAACATGGAGATTCAGCTGGTTCCCTGCAGTCATGGGAGAACCCATCTCCCCAGTGATCCTCATGGAGCATTCCATGTGCTGGAGGCAGACCCACAATGTCATTAGGGAGGGACGGAATTCCAAGATTTGGAGCCAGTGACAGTGAAGGAATAGATGGTCAGGTTGGTGAGTGGCTTTGAGGGAACTTGCAGATGATGGTGTTCCTCGGTGAAGCTACAGAACAGGACGAGGTGTGCAGAAACAACAGGAGCAGCAGAGACAGAGCTCAGTGATTCCACAACCAACAGATCAGATCTGCTGTCCTACCACATCCAGTCATGATCATTCAACAACTCAATGTAGGAGGAAGAGGCTCCACTTGGGTTGCTGGATTCCTGCTCCAGGGACAATCCCGATGTACCATCACCTCCCCCAGTTGGAAGGACTGAGCCATATGTTTACTGTGAGAGGGGGATCCCAGGATCCTCGTGCTGTCCTGATGCTCCTGAGCTGGTGGGGGAGGCCTCTTCTCAGCCCCAGCCTTACTGGCTCAGAGCCTGAACCTCAGCCTGGCTGTGCTGGAGCTTCCCCGTCACTGGGACCGGGTCATCACTTAGCACTTGTTCCATTTTTCTTCTTCTGCAGCTTCACATCAAACAATGGATCAAATTTCTCAACAAATAGGGTGCAGTCTCCAAAGATTGTTGTATTACTGGTTTTTCCAGTTTGTAAACAGAAGCTGTTTCCCCTCAGAGTGTTTAATTCCCAGTCTCTGATTGGAATAGGGACAGTGTATTCCCAGAATGTTGCTGATCCTTCCCTTTACCTCCCTGTGTTTTCCCTGAGTCTCTCCCGATGAGTACAGAATTCAGCTTTCCATTCTGTCTCTGGGAACTGGGAGATTAAAGGCCATTCATGAATCATAGAATCCCTACAGTGTGAAAACAGGCTATTCGGCCCATTGAGTCAACACCGACCCTCTCAAGATTTTCCCACCCAGACCCACCACTCTATTCCATCCCGTAACCCTGCATTTTCCACAGCTAATCCACATGCACATCCCTGGACTTTGTGGGCAATTGAGCATGACCAATCCACCCAAGGTGCACCTGTTCGACTGCGGCAGGAAACTGGAGCACCCGGAGGAACCCCATGCAGACTCAGGGAAACTCCACACACACAGTTGCTCAAGGCTGGAATCAAACTCAGGTCCCTGGGGCTGTGAGGCAGAAGTGCTAACCACTGAGCCATGGTGCCACCCTGGGTTATGGGTCACAGGTCAGTATCAGTCACTGCTAACCCTGGGCTGGCTGGGAATCCCATGGACACTGGTGTTCTTCCTGGTACTGAGTCTAATTCAGGACACAGTCACAGGGGAGACACTCAGACCCTGGGGGAGGGGAGTGTGGAAGGGGGGAGTGCAGAGAGAGAAACACCCAGGTTCACCCCCAGGGTCAAGGAAGCAACTGATGGGATTTATAAAACATTAAACAGTCTGGAAAAGGGAAATCTGAGATTGGTTTTAAACTAAACCGAGAGATTCAGAACAGGAGGACACAGTTACAGTGAGAGAGATTCTTCACCCAGTCAGTGATCAATGAGCTAAACCTGACAGAGAGTTTAATGTGAGGGAACATGGAGTGGATTAATTACAGAGAGTCAGGTTGGCCTGTGGGCTATTGTGAAAAGGAGTTTTACAGAGTTATTTGCATCATATAATCACAGAGAATCTGGTATGGGGTTTGGTGGGAAGAGTCGGCTAGAGAGAGCAAACTGTGGGGGTGAGGCTTGGGGGGGGGATTGATGGTGAGAGTCAGGTACAGAGAACTCAGTCTGGGGGGGGGATGAGGGGGGATTGATAGTGAGAGTCAGGTACAGAGAACCCAGTGTGGGTGGGGGGGGCTGGGGGGTGGGGGGGGGAGGGATTGATGGTGAGAGTCAGGTACAGAGAACCCAGTGTTGGGGAGTGTGGGGGGTGGGGGGAGATTGATGGTGAGAGTCAGGTACAGAGCACCCAGTGTTGGGGGGGTGGGGGAGATTGATGGTGAGAGTCAGGTACAGAGAACCCAGTGGGGGCTGGGTGATTACAGCCCGTTCACTGCACTCTGCTCCTACCAATAATCATCTTGTGAGAACACATTTCCCCATTAAACCTCATGGCACACCCCCAAGCCCCTCCCCTCCTGTGGGATGTGAACAGGTCGAGCAGATGAAGACTGTGTGTCCATGAGGTACTGTGGGTCATCAACACCAGCAGAACTGCCATCCAATACAAACTGTAACCTCATGGCTCAACCCAACCCCCAGTCTCTCATTACCACCAAGCCAGGGTTTGAAAGGCACTGTTTAAGGATCTTTGATGAATTTCTGTAGATAGCAAACACTGCTGTAACTGAGTGTCAGTGGTGGAGGGACTGGATGTTGGTGGATACAGTGCCAATCAGTTGGGTTGCTAGGTCCTGGATGGTATCAAGCTTCTTCAGTGTTGAGATGGCTGGACTCATCCAGGCAAGCAGGGAGTATTCCATCACATTCCTGACCTGTGTCTTGTAGTTGGTGGACAGGCTTTGGGAAATCAGGAGATGAATTACTTGCTGCAGTATCTCTAGCCTCTGACCTGCTCTTGTAGACACTGCATTTATGTGGTGAGGCCTGTTGAGTTTCTGATCAATGATAACTCACAGGCTGTTGACAGTGGGGGGATTCAGTGATGGTAACACCATTGAATGCCAAGGGGTGGTGGTGAGATTGTCTCTTATTGGTGATGGTTATAACTTGGCATTTGTGTGGCGCAAATGTTACTTGCCACTTGTCAGCCCAAGCCTGGATATTGTCCAGATCTTGTTGCATTTGAACATGGATTGCTTCAGTGTCTGAGGAGTTGCAAATAGTGCTGAACATTGTGCAATCACTGGCAAGCATCCCCATTTCTGACCTTATGACGGTTGAGCCTCGGACATTACCCTGAGGGACTCCTGCAGAGCTTTCCTGGAGCTGAGGTGACTGACCTCCAACAACCAAGACCACCTTCCTATGTGTCAGGTATGACTCTATCCACTGGAGAGTTTTCCCCAATACCCATTGATTCCAGTTCTGCTCGAGTTCCATGATGCCACACTCGGTCGAATGCAGCCTTGATGTCAGGGGCTGTCACTCCCACCTCCCCTCTGGAATTCAGCTCTTTTGTCCATGTTCGAACCAAGGCTGTATTGAGGTCAGGAGCTGAGTGACCCTGGCAGAGCCCAAACTGGGCGTCACTGAGCAGGTTATTGCTGAGCAGGTGCTGCTTGATCGCACTGTTAATGACACCTTCCATCACTTTACTGATGATCGAGAGGAGACTGATGGGGCAGATTGGGTTTGTCCTGCTTTTTGTGTCTAAGATATACCTGGGCAATTTTCTACATTGTTGGGTAGATGCCAGTGTTGTAACTGGACTGGAACAGTTTGGATAGGGGAGTGGCAAGTTCTCGAGCACAAGCCTTCAGTACTATTGCCTGAATGTTGTCAGGGCCTGAAGCCTTTGCAGTACCCAGTGTCTTCAACTGTTTCTTGATATCACGTGGAGTGAATTGAATTGGCTGAAGACTGGTATCTGTAATGCTGGGGACCACTGGAGGAGGCTGAGATGACACTTCTGACTGAAGATTGCTGTGAAACCTTCAGGCCTATCTTTCACACTGATGTAATGGGCTGTTTCATCAGTGAGAGTGGGAATATTTGTGGAGCCTCCAGTGAGTTGGCTGGATGTGGCAGGACTACAGAGCTTAGATCGGATCCGTTGATTGTGGGATTGCTTAGCTCTGTCTATCACTTGCTGCTTATGTTATGTGACATGCAAGTCGTCCTGTTTGGTGGCTTCACCAGGTTGACACCTCATCTTCAGGTACGTCTGTTGCTGCTCGTGGCATGCCCTCCTACACTCCCCATTGAACGAGGGTTGATCCCCTGGCTTGGTGTTAATGGTTCAGTGGGGGCTATGCCAGGCCATGAGGTTACAGATTGTGCTGGAGTATGGTTCTGCTGCTGTTGATGGCCCACAGTGCCTCATGGATACCCAGGCTTGAGCTGCTAGATCTGATCCAAGTCTGTTCCATTTAACACAGTGATAGTGCCACACAATACAATGGAGGTTATTCCCAATGTGACAGTGGGACTTTGCCTCCACAAGGACAGTGCGATGGTCACTCTCACTGAGACTGTCATGGACATTTGTACCTGCAGCTGGCAGGTTGGAAAGATGGAATCAAGTATGTTTTTCCCTCTTGTTGGTTCCCTCACCACCTGCTGCAGACCCAGTCTAGCAGTTATGTCCTTTAGTACAAGTCTGATGTTGGTCATCAAACCCACCACACACACACACACACACACATCCTCAGGGAATATCGATGGAATGGAAGCGATGTCCAGAATCTCCATCAGGTTCTGACACAATCTCCATTCCCTCACACTTGTGTGTTCCCACTCTCTGGGAATGGACTTTCCCTGATTGTGTTGACGGGTATGGAGTTATCATCTGGGACTTGGATTTTACAATAGAGGCAGATGGATATGGTCTTAACTCCCCCAGTTCACATTGAATTGAAGCTCAGCATCTGCTGGTTCCAAGAGCCACAAGCTGCTGCTGTGTAAATGAATAGAATTGTTCTTGTGAAATATTAATAAAAATATCAAAATTAGTAAGTCAATAAATAACTTTTAATGATGACAAATGACACATATTGGTGATTGTAGTTAAACAATGGTGATAAGTAGTGATAGATTTTAGTATTCAACAATAACTCAGATGTATAATATTTATATATTTATTTAAGAATTCGAATTTGTAAAACTGATGTTTATGTGCAGAGGTTGACATAACAGTTGAAATTTGTTAACGTCAGATACAAAATCAATTTCTTTCAATATAAAAACTGTCTCCAAGTTCCCTCAGGATGTTGCTTCATTTCAGGTCAATCAGTGACCCACTGAAGACAGTGAGGATGAGAAAGTGTGAGGGAGGAACCATCTGTGAAGATCCCTCTGACGGTGACACTGCTCACATTTCTGAGACGGGATGAAAACACGACTTGAGAAGGTCCCACTTGAAGAATTAGGATCCAAACCTGGGATCTGGGATCCACTGCTCAATCTGTGGAAACACATTCCCAGAAAAATTGATCTCAGTCCTGAAGGAATTGAGTGTGAACAATGAGCTGTAATTCTGTGTGTCTGCTGTGATATGGAAAGATAGACAATGATGTCCATGTTCACACTGGAACAGGAGAATCCCGTTATTCTGCAATGAAGCTCCAGGAATGTCCTGCGGTGGGGCCCAGGAAACCCACAAGGTCAGGAATGGACAGATACGAGGCAATTACTTCAGGGTCAGGAGGGGAGGGGAGTTAGTCTGACAGGGTTTAACAGTGACTGGGAGGGGGTGACAGGGTCAGGAGGGGAGGGGAATTAGTCTGACATGGTTTAACAGTGTCTGGGAGGGTGGGACAGGGTCAGGAGGGTAGGGGAATTTGTCTGGCAGGGTTTAAGAGTGTCTGGGAGGGTGGGACAGGGTCAGGAGGGGAGGGGAATTAGTCTGACAGGGTTTAACAGTGTCTGGGAGGATGGGACAGCGTCAGGAGGGGAGGGGAATTAGTCTGACATGGTTTAACAGTGTCTGGGAGGGTGGGACAGGGTCAGCAGGGGAGGGGAATTAATCTGACAGAGTTTAACAGTGTCTGGGAGGGTGGGACATCGTCAGGAGGGGAGGGGAATTAGTCTGACAGGGTTTAACAGTGTCTGGGAGGGTGAGTCAGGGTCAGGAGAGGAGGGGAATTAGTCTGACAGGGTTTAACAGTGACTGGGAGGGTGGGACAGGGTCAGGAGGGGTGGGGAATTAGTCTGACAGGATTTAACAGTGACTGGGAGGGTGGGACAGGGTCAGGAGGGGAGGGGAATTAGTCTGACAGGGTTTAACAGTGTCTGGGAGGGTGGGACAGGGTCAGGAGGGGAGGGGAATTAGTCTGACAGGGTTTAACAGTGTCTGGGAGGGTGGGTCAGGGTCAGGAGAGGAGGGGAATTAGTCTGACAGGGTTTAACAGTGACTGGGAGGGTGGGACAGGGTCAGGAGGGGAGAGGAATTAGTCTGACAGGGTTTAACAGTGTCTGGGAGGGTGGGACAGGGTCAGGAGGGGAGGGGAATTAGTCTGACAGGGTTAACAGTGACTGGGAGGGTGGGACAGGGTCAGGAGGGGAGGGGAATTAATCTGACAGGGTCAACAGTGACTGGGAGGGTGGGACAGGGTCAGGAGGGGAGGGGAATTAGTCTAACAGGGTTTAACAGTGACTGGGAGGGTGGGACAGGGTCAGGAGGGGAGGGGAATTAGTCTGACAGGGTTAAAAAGTGTCCGGCAGGGAGGGACAGGGTCAGGAGGGTAGGGGAATGAGTCTGACATGGTTTAACAGTGACTGGGAGGGAGGGACAGGGTCAGGATGGGAAGGGAATTAGTCTGACAGGGTTTAACAGTGTCTGGGAGGGTGGGACAGGGTCAGGAGGGGAGGGGATTTGTATGACAGGGTTTAACAGTGACTGGGAGGGTGGGACAGGGTCAGGAGGGGAGGGGAATTAGTCTGACAGGGTTTAACAGTGACTGGGAGGGTGGGTCAGGGTCAAGAGAGGAGGGGAATTAGTCTGACAGGGTTTAACAGTGTCTGGGAGGGTGGGTCAGGGTAAGGAGGGGAGGGGAATTAGTCTAACAGGGTTTAACAGTGACTGGGAGGGTGGGACAGGGTCAGGAGGGGAGGGGAATTAGTCTAACAGGGTTTAACAGTGACTGGGAGGGTGGGACAGGGTCAGGAGGGTAGGGGAATTAGTCTGACAGGGTTTAACAGTGTCCGGCAGGGAGGGACAGGGTCAGGAGGGTAGGGGAATTAGTCTTACAGGGTTTAACAGTGACTGGGAGGGAGGGACAGGGTCAGGATGGGAAGGGAATTAGTCTGACAGGGTTTAACAGTGTCTGGGAGGGTGGGACAGGGTCAGGAGGGGAGGGGATTTGTCTGACAGGATTTAACAGTGACTGGGAGGGTGGGACAGGGTCAGGAGGGGAGGCGAACTAGTCTGACAGGGTTTAACAGTGTCTGGAAGAATGGGGCAGGATCAGGAGGGGAGGGGAATTAGTCTGACAGGGTTTAACAGTGACTGCGAGGGTGGGACAGCATCAGGAGGGGAGGGGTATTAGTCTGACAGGGTTTAACAGTGACTGGAAGGGTGGGTCAGGGTCAGGAGGGGAGGGGAATTAGTCTGACAGGGTTTAACAGTGTCTGGGAGGGTGGGACAGGGTCAGGAGGGTAGGGGAATTTGTCTGGCAGGGTTTAAGAGTGTCTGGGAGGGTGGGACAGGGTCAGGAGGGTAGGGGAATTTGTCTGGCAGGGTTTAAGAGTGTCTGGGAGGGTGGGACAGGGTCAGGAGAGGAGGGGAATTAGTCTGACAGGGTATAACAGTGACTGGGAGGGTGGGTCAGGGTCAGGAGGGGAGGGGAATAAGTCTGACAGGGTTTAACAGTGTCTGGGAGGGTGGGACAGGGTCAGGAGGGGAGGGGAATTAGTCTGACAGGATTTAACAGTGACTGGGAGGGTGGGACAGGGTCAGGAGAGGAGGGGAATTAGTCTGACAGAGTTTAACAGTGTCTGGGAGGGTGGGTCAGGGTCAGCAGGGGCGGGGAATTAATCTGACAGAGTTTAACAGTGTCTGCAAGAATGGGGCAGGGTCAGGAGGGGAGGGGAATTAGTCTGACAGGGTTTAACAGTGACTGCGAGGGTGGGACAGCATCAGGAGGGGAGGGGTATTAGTCTGACAGCGTTTAACAGTGTCTGGGAGGGTTGGACAGGATCAGGAGGGGAGGGGAATTAGTCTGACAGGGTTTAACAGTGACTGGGAGGGTGGGACAGGGTCAGGAGGGGAGGGGAATTAGTCTAACAGGGTTTAACAGTGTCTGGGAGGGTGGGTCAGGGTCAGGAGGGGAGGGGTATTAGTCTGACAGGGTTTAACAATGTCTGGGAGGGTGGGTCAGGGTCAGGAGGGGAGGGGAATTAGTCTGACAGGGTTTAACAGTGTCTGGGAGGGTGGGACAGGGTCAGGAGGGTAGGGGAATTTGTCTGGCAGGGTTTAAGAGTGTCTGGGAGGGTGGGACAGGGTCAGGAGGGGAGGGGAATTAGTCTGACAGGGTATAACAGTAACTGGGAGGGTGTGTCAGGGTCAGGAGGGGAGGGGAATAAGTCTGACAGGGTTTAACAGTGTCTGGGAGGGTGGGTCAGGGTCAGGAGAGGAGGGGAATTAGTCTGACAGTGTTTAACAGTGTCTGGGAGGGTGGGACAGGGTCAGGAGGGGAGGGGAATTAGTCTGACAGGCTTTAACAGTGTCTGGGATGGTGGGACAGGGTCAGGAGGGGAGGGGAATGAGTCTGACAGGGTTTAACAGTGACTGGGAGGCTGGGACAGGGTCAGGAGGGGAGGGGAATTAGTCTGACAGGGTTTAACAGTGTCTGGGAGGGAGGGACAGGGTCAGGTGGGTAGGGGAATTAGTCTGACAGGGTTTAACAGTGACTGGGAGGGAGGGACATGGTCAGGAGGCGAGGGGAATTAGTCTGACAGGGTTTAACAGTGACTGGGAGGGAGGGACAGGGTCAGGATGGGAAGGGAATTAGTCTGACAGGGTTTAACAGTGTCTGGGAGGGTGGGACAGGGTCAGGAGGGGAGGGGATTTGTCTGACAGGGTTTAACAGTGACTGGGAGTGTGGGACAGGGTCAGGAGGGGAGGGGAATTAGTCTGACAGTGTTTAACAGTGACTGGGAGGTTGGGACAGGGTCAGGAGGGGAGGGGAGTGAGTCTGACAGGGTTTAACAGTGTTCTGGGAGAGTGGGACAGGGTCAGGAGGGGAGGGGGATTAGTCTGACAGGGTTTAACAGTGACTGGGAGGGGGTGACAGGGTCAGGAGGGGAGGGGAATTAGTCTGACAGGGTTTAACAGTGTCTGGGAGGGTGGGACAGGGTCAGGAGGGGAGGGGAATTAGTCTGACAGGGTTTAACAGTGTCTGGTAGGGTGGGTCAGGGTCAGGAGAGGAGGGGAATTAGTCTGACAGGGTTTAACAGTGACTGGGAGGGTGGGACAGGGTCAGGAGGGGAGGGGAATTAGTCTGACAGGGTTTAACAGTGTCTGGGAGGGTGGGACAGGGTCAGGAGGGGAGGGGAATTAGTCTGACAGGGTTTAACAGTGTCTGGAAGAATGGGGCAGGGTCAGGAGGGGAGGGGAATTAGTCTGACAGGGTTTAACAGTGACTGCGAGGGTGGGACATCATCAGGAGGGGAGGGGTATTAGTCTGACAGGGTTTAACAGTGTCTGGGAGGGTTGGACAGGATCAGGAGGGGAGGCGAATTAGTCTGACAGGGTTTAACAATGTCTGGGAGGGTGGGTCAGGGTCAGGAGGGGAGGGGTATTAGTCTGACAGGGTTTAACAGTGTCTGGGAGGGTGGGACAGGGTCAGGAGGGGAGGGGAATTAGTCTGACAGGCTTTAACAGTGTCTGGGATGGTGGGACAGGGTCAGGAGTGGAGGGGAATTAGTCTGACAGGGTTAACAGTGACTAGGAGGGTGGGGCAGGGTCAGGAGGGGAGGGGAATTAGTCTAACAGGGTTTAACAGTGACTGGGAGGCTGGGACAGGGTCAGGAGGGGAGGGGAATTAGTCTGACAGGGTTTAACAGTGTCTGGGAGGGAGGGACAGGGTCAGGTGGGTAGGGGAATTAGTCTGACAGGGTTTAACAGTGTCTGGGAGGGTGGGACAGGGTCAAGTGGGTAGTGGAATTAGTCTGACAGGGTTTAACAGTGACTGGGAGGGAGGGACAGGGTCAGGAGGCGAGGGAAATTAGTCTGACAGGGTTTAACAGTGACTGGGAGGGAGGGACAGGGTCAGGAGGGGAGGGGATTTGTCTGACAGGGTTTAACAGTGACTGGGAGGTTGGGACAGGGTCAGGAGGGGAGGGGAGTTAGTCTGACAGGGTTTAACAGTGTTCTGGGAGAGTGGGACAGGGTCAGGAGGGGAGGGGGATTAGTCTGACAGGGTTTAACAGTGACTGGGAGGGAGGGACAGGATCAGGTGGGTAGGGGAATTAGTCTGACAGGGTTTAACAGTGTCTGGGAGGGTGGGACAGGGTCAGGTGGGTAGTGGAATTAGTCTGACAGGATTTAACAGTGACTGGGAGGGAGGGACAGGGTCAGGAGGCGAGGGGAATTAGTCTGACAGGGTTTAACAGTGTCTGGGAGGGTGGGACAGGGTCAGGTGGGTAGTGGAATTAGTCTGACAGGATTTAACAGTGACTGGGAGGGAGGGACAGGGTCAGGAGGGGAGGGGGATTAGTCTGACAGGGTTTAACAGTGACTGGGAGGGGGTGACAGGGTCAGGAGTGGAGGGGAATTAGTCTGACAGGGTTTAACAGTGTCTGGGAGGGTGGGTCAGTGTCAGGAGGGGAGGGGGATTAGTCTGACATGGTTTCACAGTGTCTGGGAGGGTGGGACAGGGTCAGCAGGGGTGGGGAATTAGTCTGACAGGATTTAACAGTGCCTGGGAGGGTGGGACAGGGTCAGGAGGGGAGGGGTATTAGTCTGACAGGGTTTAACAGTGACTGGGAGGGTTGGACAGGGTCAGGAGGGAAGGGGAATTTGTCTGGCAGGGTTGAAGAGTGTCTAGGAGGGTGGGACAGGGTCAGGAGGGGAGGGGAATTAGTCTGACAGGGTATAACAGTAATTGGGAGGGTGTGTCAGGGTCAGGAGGGGAGGGGAATAAGTCTGACAGGGTTTAACAGTGTCTGGGAGGGTGGGTCAGGGTCAGGAGAGGAGGGGAATTAGTCTGACAGGGTTTAACAGTGTCTGGGAGGGTGGGACAGGGTCAGGAGGGGAGGGGAATTAGTCTGACAGGCTTTAACAGTGTCTGGGATGGTGGGACAGGGTCAGGAGGGGAGGGGAATTTGTCTGACAGGGTTAACAGTGACTGGGAGGGTGGGACAGGGTCAGGAGGGGAGGGGAATTAGTCTAACAGGGTTTAACAGTGACTGGGAGGCTGGGACAGGGTCAGGAGGGGAGGGGAATTAGTCTGACAGGGTTTAACAGTGTCTGGGAGGGTGGGACAGGGTCAGGTGGGTAGTGGAATTAGTCTGACAGGGTTTAACAGTGACTGGGAGGGAGGGACAGGGTCAGGAGGCGAGGGGAATTAGTCTGACAGGGTTTAACAGTGACTGGGAGTGAGGGACAGGGTCAGGATGGGAAGGGAATTAGTCTGACAGGGTTTAACAGTGTCTGGGAGGGTGGGACAGGGTCAGGAAGGGAGGGGATTTGTCTGACAGGGTTTAACAGTGACTGGGAGTGTGGGACAGGGTCAGGAGGGGAGGGGAATTAGTCTGACAGTGTTTAACAGTGACTGGGAGGTTGGGACAGGGTCAGGAGGGGAGGGGAATTAGTCTGACAGGGTTTAACAGTGTTCTGGGAGAGTGGGACAGGGTCAGGAGGGGAGGGGGATTAGTCTGACAGGGTTTAACAGTGACTGGGAGGGGGTGACAGGGTCAGGAGTGGAGGGGAATTAGTCTGACAGGGTTTAACAGTGTCTGGGAGGGTGGGTCAGTGTCAGGAGGGGAGGGGGATTAGTCTGACATGGTTTCACAGTGTCTGGGAGGGTGGGACAGGGTCAGCAGGGGTGGGGAATTAGTCTGACAGGATTTAACAGTGCCTGGGAGGGTGGGACAGGGTCAGGAGGGGAGGGGAATTAGTCTGACAGGGTTTAACAGTGACTGGGAGGGTGGAACAGGGTCAGGAGGGGAGGGGTATTAGTCTGACAGGGTTTAACAGTGACTGGGAGGGTTGGACAGGGTCAGGAGGGTAAGGGAATTAGTCTGACAGGGTTTAACAGTGTTCTGGGACGGTGGGACAGGGTCAGGAGGGGAGGGTGATTAGTCTGACAGGGTTTGACAGTGTCTGGGAGAGTGGGACAGGGTGAGGAGGGGAGGGGAATTCGTCTGACAGGATTTAACAGTGTCTGGGAGGGTGCGACATGGTCAGGAGGGGAGGGGGATTTGTCTGACAGGGTTTAACAGTGTCTGGGAGGGTGGGACAGGGTCAGGAGGGGAGGGGAATTAGTCTGACAGGGTTTAACAGTGTCTGGGAGAGTGGGACAGGGTCAGGAGGGGAGGGGAATTAGTCTGACAGGGTTTAACAGTGTCTGGGAGGGTGGAACAGGGTCAGGAGGGATGTGAAAATGCTACAAATAAATCTAGAGAATATAAATCTGAATAAATCTCAGTCAGAGAAAAGTTGACATGTCACTTACTGAATCATGAAGAAGCTGCACCAGAGATATCAGAAGCTGAGAAAATAAAAACAGAATGTGAGAAGTTATATCAAATATAAAATGAGACAGTGTGAGATATTCTCTATCACTCACTGGACCCAGGATTTAATCGCCCTCAGCACTAACTAACCAGACTCTCCGAGCCCCCCCCCAGTGGGATTTAAGGGTGAGTGAGTGGAGGGAGGGGCAGTGGGGGAAGGGAATGGAGGGTGACAATTCGAAGGTGAGACACTGGGGACATGGAGTAGAGAAACAGGACGATAAGAGAGTGTTGGCTGAGAAACAGCATGGTGAGGAGATGGACCCATCACCCTGAGCAACACCCTGGCAAATATAACTCTACACTCTAATAGGGGCAGCACGGTGGCTCAGTGGTTAGCACTGTTGCCTCACAGCACCAGGGACCCGGGTACAATTCCCACCTCGGGTGACTGTGCGGACTTTGCACATACTCCCTGTGTCTGTGTGGGTTTCCTCCGGGTACTCCGGTTTCCTCCCACAATCCAAAGGTGTGCAGGTCAGGTGAATTGGCCATGTTACATTGCCCATAGTGTTAGGTGTGTTAGTCAGGGGTAAATATAGGGTAGGGGAATGGGTCTGGGCAGGTTACTCTTTGGAGGGTCTGTGTGGACTTGTTGGGCTGAAGGGTCTGTTTCCACACTGTAGGGAATCTACTCTACACCTCCCATTACCTTCTCCATCATTCCCAACACTCTGTCCCCTCAGTGACTTACTGGGAGCTGTTGTGTAGGTCCCATTTGGTGAACCTGCAGAAACAAAATAAATGTCCATTAGGATCGGGAATAATCCATTCTCAGAGAGTGAGAACACAACAAGTGTGAGGGAATGGAGACTGATGTGGGGGTGTTGGTATTGGACTCGAGTGAACACAGTCAGAAATCACACACGACCCCAAGTTACAGTCCAACAGGTTTGTTTGAAATCACAAGCTTTCTGAGCATAGCCCCTTCCTCAGGTGAAGTGAGAGAGAAGCTCACAGACACCAAACTTATCAGCAGGGAGATCAATGGGCAGAGAGATCAAAAGATCATCCAAATGGGGTGAGTGGAGTCTCTGCAGGTGATCACAAATGTCAGATGGTGGGAGGAAAGTGTCAACAGCTGGATAACAAGAGAAGGGATGACCCAGAATCCCATTAAATGGGGCAGAGAGATCATTCCAAAACATTAAAAATACGGTGGGACTGGAGACAAACCAAATGCCTGGAATAACATGATCGGTATCAGAGTCACACGCCCAGGGTCAAACCAAAGTAATAAGTCATCCAAAACTGCACAAACTCATTAAGGGAGAGAGATCTTCAAAATTTATCAAGGAGATGGTGCCCAAACAAGGCAGGAAGGAAGGTTTTACAGGGATTGTGTCAGAAATCCTCATTCCCACACTCCCGTCCATCCTTACACTTTATGGAGATGCAGAAAATCCCTTCCATTCCATTAATATTCAGTCAGTGAGGATCTGATTGGGTGCAGTGGGTATAATGATCAATATTAGACCTGGTCTGGGCTGATCACATAAAGGAAGATCAGACAGGGAACGAGACGTGTTTATACGTGTGGATCTGTGTGTGGGAATTCAATCAGTTCCATTCCCCACAGTGCCCTGTACTCCCAGTACTGGAGACTCCCCCACACTCACTCTGTCCCCTCAGTTCCACATTCCCCTCTCTCTGATTCTTACCTCTCCGTGACCTTTTCCAGATGATTATTCCGACTATCCCGACAATAACAGCCAATAGAATGACCATTGATGCAATGAGACTTCCAAGATGGGAATGCAGCCAATTGCTTTTCAGATTTTCTGAAACACATTGGAAATATATCAGGATTCTCTCTGTTCCTGGATTTATTTCTAACCCTGTGTTGATTGGGAACAATTATAACTGCTCCGAGCTGTTGGGAATTGTTGGGATTGGTTGCAATGCGGGTTTGACCCTCTCCCGATTTCACTCTCCAGTGAAGTCACCAAGGATCCCATTGATAGGGGTATAAACATCGTGTTGTACCTGTCCTGGGGGTTACCTCCCCAGACAGTTCAGTTCCCATTCTCCCTAATATCTCTGTGTCCTGTCCTTACTAGTGCTGGTGGGGTAGATCGGCCTTGGGTGAGGTGAAGGAGTGAGTGAATGGTTGGAGGGGTGTCGTTCGGTGTCCCAGAAAGGCACTTCCTCAGTGGTTGGGCAAGGGGCAGTTTGGGAACTCACTGGTGAGTGTTGGGGATGTTGATTACCAATGGAATGGGGTTTGGGTGCCACAGTGGGCTGGTGAGGGGGCCTTGTTAGGGATCCAGTTGTGGAGTTCTGTGTTGTGTCCCAGTTGTCTGTCCAGGGTGATGCACTGCGAGTCTGACAGACGTCTGGAGGCGGTGAGCTGGTGTTGGTGCTGGGGAGAGGTCAAGTGTTGGTTGCAGAAGGTCAGGTCATGTATTTTGAGGGGATGGAGTCAAAGAGTTAAAGAGTCACACAACAAGTGTGTATGTTCAGTCCAACTTGCCCACACTGACCAGATATCCTCGTCAGTGTGTGAATGGAGGGATCAGCAGTACGTTTGGAGATGGTCGGTTTTCCAGCTCTCTGGTGTTAGGGACCAGACCAGGCCCCCTCAAAATATCTGAAGAAGGTAGTCTAGATCTGAACTGCTTCTTATTTTAAAACTGGATGGGAAGTGCAGTGTTCCAGATGCAATGCAAGTGTTCAAACAACTCAATGTTAAGCAAAACACAATTTATTTAAACGCTGTAATTAAAATACAAACAAAAGAAAAAGGAAGTTTGAATAACTTAACAATTGAAAAATGTAACTGAACATAGTACCTATTATTAATTAACTGTTGCAATATTGTAACATCCTATGAACACCTTGGCAAAAAGGTAAATTCAGACACAGATTCTTACATGCAGTTCTCCAATCCAGGAGGAAACAATATCAAGAAAAAAATGCAGACAGTAGAAGCCAGGTGACATTCACTGAAGCTGCCAACTCTTTTGAGACCCCAAAGGCTTCTGACGTAACTGAAAAAAACCAAACTAAGAAATCTGGATCTGTGAGAGCTGGCCACACCCATTCAGACTGCTTCTATTGTTCCAGCTTAAATAAAAACTCCAAGGCCTCACAACTTGTTTACCTCAGTCATGATCAGCAGCGAGTTTGGTGCCTCTGCCTTACAACCTCTCTTCAAAACAATAACTAGGACACCAACAACCTTTTAAAGTGGCAGCATCATCACACTAGGAGTTAAAGAAGCTTCCAATCCCTAACCTCAGAACCTGAGATCTTTCCAGAGGGTTCCGGATACGGTTTGAAACTTCCCAGACAAATCCCATTCAGTGAGTCAGGAATTCTGAGGGGTCCAGACCCTCCTCTCTCAAGGTGTGTCCAGTCTCTGACTGTCTGGCTGCTGGACAATCTGGGCCCATGTCTGGTGCTGAAGCCTGGAATACAAGCAAATCTTCTTGTAATTCTGGTGAGATTATTCCGGAGTGAAATCGATGTGAACTTCACCAATAACAGGGCTGTGGGAATCTGGAATCCCCAAAAGGTGCTGGAAGTTTGGGATTCAGAGGCCCTTTCAAACTTAGAATTGAAATCTTTAACACAATTGAGACCAACATGACATATCAACACAGGGAACAAGGTGGGTAGTTGCAAACAAGGAAGTGAAAAAGTGTCCTCTAAATAGTTTCATCTGTCACATGTATATATACACACACACACACACACACACACACACAGACACAGACACAGACACACAGACACAGACACACAGACACAAACACACTCTCCAGTCCCTTACCCCACTGACAGAGCTGGGCCTCTGCCAGACTGCTGTGTTCAATGTGACAGGAGTATTGATCCTCATCCCCAGCATTGATCTCAATCTCTTTCTGGATCTGATGGGTCCCATCGTGGTTCGGTCGTATCCCCGAGGAATGTGTCTCAGACATGACCTCTCCATTCCTTAGCCAGGTCACCTCGATGTCTACAGGATAAAACCCAGTGACCAGGCAGGAGAGAGTGAGCGGCTTGTCCTGACCATTGGGCTCCCTCCTGGAGATGAACACTTCAGGCTGAACTGTGATGGGAAAGGGTAAAAACACAAACAATAGACAGACACTGAATGGAATGGGAGAGCGGTTTCATAGATCAGTGAGGTTAGATCAGAACATGGAACAGAACTGAAATACATACCTTTCCTTGTGAAATAATCCTTTCCAACTTCCAGATATCTGTTTAAATGTTCAACAGATGTTTTTTGCAGATATGATTCCCAATAGTAGTTCCAGGATTGATCTGAATTCCATTTCTCTTTATTGATCACTGCAAAGTGATTTGCGGCAACCCATCTCATTCTGTCTGGCTCTAAACTAATGTGGTCCTTTCCATCAAATCCAAATCTCATCGATCTCTTCACAGAGCCATCTTCACTGACCTCAACAGAATGTATCCATTGGAGAGTGTGAATTCCTGTCAGTGACCAGACAGGGATCAATCATCAATAAATAATAGATAATCACACACTGTCTGATCAGAGGGAAAGGGGATCAAATATCAGATGGAAATAGGGGATGAGGGTCACAGTCTGATCAGAGGGGAAAGGGTTCCAATCTCAAGTTAAAGTTGCAGAATTAGTTGACAGTCCTCATTTCACTTTACATTCCAAGGTCAGTGCTGGGGGATGGACTGAGTGGAGTGACCCAGGGATCAGTGCTGGGAGATGGACTGAGTGGACAGACCCAGCGGTCAGTGCTGGGGGATAGACTGAGTGGACAGACCCAGGGGTCAGTGCTGAGAGATGGACTAAGTGGACAGACCCAGCGGTCAGTGCTGGGAGATGGACCGAGTGGAGTGACCTGGGGGATAATGTGGACAATTGATGGTGAGATTTTACCTGAAGTCTGGTTTGTCCTTTTCATGATCGATTTCAGATTCCCCTTTGCCAGCCTGGTGTGTGTGATCGCCTGATCTGTAGCATCATCCCAGAATTTCACACTGAGTGAATCAGCCAGGAACTGCTGCCTGGGGACACAGCGACGGGTATCACTGTCAAAGTAACCTGTTTGTATTCCGTTGACCATCGCAACAACAGTGACTTCAGGGAAATCTTGTTCTCCTGAGACAATTGTATATTTTATAGTTCGTGAGTTAGTCTCTGTAATATAAACAGTTCGAGGAGCTGGTTATCAAACTGCAGAACAAGCACTGGAAGGGAAACTGGGAGGGAGAGGAACTAGCAAACAAGACAGAATGTGGCTGGTGGGGGGGGAGGAAGAGAGACTTGGGGGATAAGGAGAGCCAGACTGGGGAGGGACAGAGATTGGGGAGGGACAGAGACTGGGGAGGGACAGAGACAGGGGAGGGACAGAAACTGGGGAAGGACAGAGATTGGGGTGGGATGGAGATTAGCATTGGAAAATAAATACTGGGGATGGGGGAGAGAGAGATACTGGGAAGGAACTGGGAAATAAGGAAGGGAGACTGTACAGCATGGAGGAGGGACACTGAGGAGTGAGGAGAGAATGTGGAGGGTTTGGAAATGAGATAAGGAAGGTCAGAGGTGAAGAGAGAGCATTGGGATGAGGACAAAAGAGACTGGGACCTGGAGGAATAGAATGGGTGGGGTTACAGATCGAGAAGGGCGAGAGACAGGCGTAGAAGGCAAAGATATTGCAGAGGAGGGAAAGGGATTGGGAGGAGCAAAGGGACTGATGAGGGGATAAAGACTGTGAAGGAGGGGGAGAGAGAGAGATTACACAGGACAGAAAGAAACTGGGATGGGGAGCGGGGTGGAGGGGTTGAGACCAGGGAGGGAAATGAGACTCTGGGGAAGGTTGGATTAAAGATTGGAGAGGGGATGAGAAAGAGGCTGAGGGTAGGGAGGGGATAAGAGCTGGGAGGAGGTGGAGAGACTCAGGAGGAACAGAAAGAAAGAGAGAGAGAGAGACACTGGGGAGGGGAAAGAGAGAGAGAGAGAGAGAACAGCGGGAAGGAAGAGAGAGAGATTGTTGGGAGAAAGCAAGAGACGAGGAAGTTTACTCAATGATTTGGTTGATATTTCCTAGTTCTGCCATTGGATGTTAAAAATGTCCAATTTCGCTTCATTTCTCCCTGTCATTTAAACAGGAGCTGTGCCACATCATTTCATTCGGTATTCGAACTGGGGTTTGCTTCATTAATTGGGAGGCACTGGTGTTGGACTCGGGTGGACAAAGTTAAAAATCACACAACACCAGGTTCCAGTCCAATCGGTTTATTTGGAAGCACTAATTTTCGGAGAGCTGCTACTTCATCAGGTGATTGTGGAGAATAAGATTGTAGGACACAGAATTTACAGCGGAGAAAGTGAGGTCTGCAGATGCTGGAGATCAAAGTTGAAACTTTATTGCTGGAACAGCACAGCAGGTCAGGCAGCATCCAGGGAACAGGAGATTCGACGTTTCGGGCACAGGCCCTTCTTCAGGAACGACTCCCTTGTCAGATCCACACCCCCCACCGACCCAACCACCACTCCCGGCACCTTCCCTTGCAACCGCAGGAGGTGCAACACTTGCGCCCACACCTCCCCCCTCACTTCTCTCCAAGGCCCCAAGGGAAACTTCCATATCCGCCACAGATTCACCTGCACCTCCACCCACATCATCTACTGCATCCGCTGCAGCCGGTGTGGCCTCCTCTATATTGGGGAGACAGGCCGCCTACAGAATTTACAGCAAAAGGTTACAGTGTGATATAACTGAAACCATATATTGAAAAAGACCTGGATTGTTTGTTATGTCTCACACACAGACGGACACACACAGATACTCCTACACACACACACACACACAGACGGACACACACAGACATTCCTACATACACATACACACACATACACACACACACACACAGACGGACACACACAGACATTCCTACATACACATACACACACACAGTCGGACACACACAGACACTCCTACACACACATAACACACACACGCGCACACCCACATGCACACATACACATATAAGTTTGTGGGTGAATTTGTACTTGCAGAATTACATTGTACTTTGCTCAAAAACTGCATGAATCCATGTAAGAGTCTGTAAATCCGTTTTTAGATTTGAATCATTCTGACCAATCTGGCACAGACATTCTCACACAGGGAGTTTACATCTTCATTACCTTATCTGGGCCGTTTGTTAAAAGGCACTTGAGGATGTAATTTTTTAAAAAAATTAAAACACTATTATCCCCTCAAGACTGATGACTAAACTTTGTGATCTCAGACTGAGCCCCACTCTCTGAACCTGACCTGTTTCCTGACCCACAGGCTATAATCAGTGAAGATTGGGGACAATATTTCATCCTCACTAACACTTAATTCTGGAGCCCCCCAGGGGTGCGTACTCAGTCCCCTACACTACTCACTGTATACCCATGACTGCGTCACCAAATACCAGACTAATGTCATTTACAAGTTCGCTGATGACACCACCACAGTCGGTCGAATCTCAGATAGCAACGATACAGACTACAGATGAAAGACCTGGAAAAATGGTGCAGTGAGAATAACCAAGCTCTCAATGCCGGCAAAACCAAGGAACTCATTATTGACTTTCGGTGGGATGTTACTCATGCCCCCCCTACACATTAACAGCACAGAGCTGGAACGAGTGGAGAGTGTCAAGCTCCTGGGAGTGGTCATCCACAACAAGCTTTCTTGAACTCTTCACATGGATGCACTGGTTACAATGGCCCAACAACGTCTCTTCTTCCTCAGGCAGCTGAGGGAATTTGGCATGATGCTCTGCCAACTTTTATAGGTGCGCCATCGAGAGCATTATGTCTGGATGTATCACTACCTGGCATGGCAACTGTACCATTCAAGATCGGAGACGGTTACAGTGAGTGGTGAACTCAGCCCGGACAATCACAAAGGTCAACCTCCCATCTTTAGAATCCATCTACCAGGCCCACTGTCAAGGAAAGGCCACCAGCATTCTCAAAGATCCATCCCACCCTGGCAATGTTTTTGTATACCCTCTGCCATCAGGGAGAAGGTACAGAAGCCTGAATTCATTCACCAGCTGGTTTTGAAACCATTTCGACCCGACTGTTGCTAGAATACTGAATGGACTCACAAACGCGGAGCATTTGCCTGTACCTGTGTTTTTGTTTTGCTGCTGTTTTAATTATTATTTGCTTATCTATGCTACTTAACTCTGTGATCTGCCTGTATTGCTCACAAGACAAAGCTTTTCACTGTGCCTCGGTACACATGACAATAAATACAATACAATTTTGCTGTCAGCCCTGAGCTGTTCAGTTCCCTGACAACCAATCACCTTGCTGTTGGCGGGCAGAGGAGCCCTGTCATTACAACTGGCCATGAGGCCACAAACCAATCAGCTTCACTTTAAACCACCCCTCAGCCCCAGTTTACTGGTGGACTGATCTATATGATATCACTCAGGTTTATCTCATCGAATATGAGTTCCCTGATTGTGGCTGTTAACCTCATCCAATCAGGAAGCCCCAGCTGACAGATATAAACAGGAGGGTCAGGGGTTCTGTCCACTCGAGGAGCTGGCTCCGTGCTAGCTGAGTCACTGTCATGTGCTATGTACCTGTAAATAAAGGGTGATTCCAGTTTGGGGGGAGAAAGTGGAGTCCCACACTAGTGTTCTGGAATTAAACATAGGAAATGAGAGAGGCATGGGAATAGATTTGGCTCAAGTAGATTGGGCAGGAAGGCTAAAAGATAAGAGAGTGGATGAGCAGTGGCAGTTGTTTAAGGGGCTCGTAAAATTCCTCACAACTAAAATATATCCCAGTGAGTAAGAAAGGTGGTAAGGCGTTGGGGGGTTGGTGGGGGGAGGGGGGGGGGTGTGGGGTGGAGGGCAGGGGGTAGAAGGTCAAAACCTTCCATAGCTAAGAAAGGAGGTCAAGGACAATATAAAGTCAAAAATGAAGGTCTACCATATTGCAAAAGCCAGTAGCAGGTTGGAAGCTTGGGAAACTCTCAAACATAAGCAAAGGGATACCAAAAAATTAATAACAGGAGCTAAGGTAAATGAAGAAAGAAAATTGGCACAAAATATCAAAAAAGGAGAGCAAAGGCTTCTATAAGTATACAAAAGGGAAGAGAGCCGCTGATGTGAATGTTGGTCCCTTGGAAGGTGAAACTGGAGAGTTAATTGTGGGGACAACTGAAATGGCAGAGATGCCAAAGCAATGCTTTGCCCCAGTTTTCACAGTGAAGGACCATTCTTATTGGTTCGAGTCAGAGGCAATAGAAAGGGTAGAACGTAAAACAATCAGCATTGATCAGGAAAAGGTACTCAGCAAACTATTAGGATTGTGAGCAGACAAGTCCCCCGGGCCAGATGGCCGAGAGCCGAGGGTATTAAAGGAAGTGATGGTGGAGATATTGGATCCATTCATTACAATATTCCAAAATTCCCTCGACACAGGAAAAGCTCCCATGGATTGGAAAAATACTAATCTTATTCAAAAATTATAGACCAGTTAGTTTAATATCTGTTGATGGAATCAATTATCAAGGAAGCAATATCAGGACAGGTGGCAAGTCAGAATGCGGTCCATCAGAGTCAGCATGGGTTTATGAAGGGCAAATCATGTTTGACCAATTTGCTAGATGGCTTTGAAGATGTGAGAAGCAAAGTAGATAATGGGGATCCTTTAGGTGTAATGTATCTGGACTTTTGGCAGGTATTTGATGAGGTGCCGCACAAAAGGATAATATGGGATTATGGGTAATTTATTATCTTGGGCAGATGACTGGCTAATGGACAGAAGACAGAGAGTCGGGATAAATAGGGATTTTTTCCGGATGGCAAGAGGTTACGAGTGGAGTGCCACAGGGTTTGGTCCTTGGGCCCCAGTTATTGACAATCTACGTTCACGACTTGGATATAGGGAAGGTTGCCAAAAATAGGCAGGACGGTAAATTGCAATGAGGAAACAGGAACCTTACAACAGATAGGGTAGGGGAGTCAGCCAAAATGTGGCAGATGGAGTTTAACCCGGATACGTGTGAGGTCATGCATTGGGGTCGAGCAATGGGAAGGTGACCTTTTATCTACATGGGCAGAGACTTGTGATGCTGAGGTACAGAGGGAGGTGGGTGTCCTCATTCATGAGGTACAGAAAGCTGCATGCAGGTCCAGCAGATAGTAAAGCAAGTGAATGGAATGTTGTCTTTCCTAGCTCAGGGAATAGAATATAAAGGGAAGGCCGTATTGTTGCAGCTATACAAGGCATTGCTGAGACCGCACCTGGAGTATTGTGCACAGTTTTGGTTCCCTTATTTGAGGAAAGATGTAATGGCATTGGAGGCAGTTCCCAAGAGGGTTCATAAGATTGATCCCAGCGATGAGGGGTTTGTCACATGAAGAGAGATTGACCAATGTAGGCCGATACTGTCTGGAGTTTCGAAGAATGTGGGGAGATCAAATTGAGGTTGTCAGGGTGATAAAAGTCATGGATAAAATGGATGGGGAATGGATGCTTCCCCTTGTGGGGCATCCTCGGACGGGAGGTTGTAGGATGAGAGGGAGCAAATTTCAAACAGAGTTGGGGAGAAGCGACTTCTCCCAAACGGTTGTGAATCGGTGGGATTCATTCCCCCAAAGTGCGGTGGATGCTGGGACAGTGAGTAAATTTAAGGAGGAGTGAGACAGATGTTCAATTGGTAATGGGGTGAGGGGATATGGGGAGAAGGCAGGAAAATGGGGGTGAGGAGCAGAACAGCCATGATGGAATGGCAGAGCAGACTTGATGGGCCGAATGGCCTAATTCTGCTCCTAGATCTTATGAACATGTGACTTGGTGACAGGATCCCAGCCTTGGTGGAGATATTTCAGCTGAAACCAACAGCTACACAAACAGGGTTCACAAAAGGTATTGAATTCCTTACTTCCAAAACATGCAGCCATCCTTGTAAATCCCTGCTGGAAAACAGGGCTTTCCCATTTCAGTCCACAATATTAAAAATCACAATAAAAATACACTGTTTTTACACATTTCAAACTGAGGGCCATCCACACCACAGCTCACATTTTATTATTGACGGACAAAAAACTGCAGGTGCTGGGAATCCAAACCAGAGAGGCAGGAGGCTGGAAGAACACAGCAAGCCAGGTAGCATCAGGAGGTGGAGAACTTGTCATTTTGGGGATAACCCTTCTTCAGGACTTGGGGTGGGTATGGGGGGAGCTGCAGATAAAGGGGGTGGTCCCCCCTGTCCTCATCTACCATCCCACCAGTCTCCACATCCAGCACATCACCCTTAAACACTTCTGCCAACTCCAACTAGACCCCACCACCAAGAACATCTTCCCCTTCCCAAAGAACATCTTCCCCTCCCCAACCCTCTCTGTTTTCCACAAGGACCATTCCCTCCGACACTCCTTGCTTTGCACCACTCTCCCCACCAAACCCCCCCGAACCCTCAGATACCTCCCTGTGCAACCAGAAGAAATGCAAAACCTGCTCAACACACCCCTCACCTCAATCCAGGGCCACAAACCGTCCTTCCAGGTGAGACAGAGATTCACCTGTCTCTCTTCCAACATAGTTTACTGCATCACCACAAATCCCAGGAACCCTATCCAGGACAAACATATAAATAGAAAGCAGGAGACAACAGCTTCGCTTCACTTGGAGGTCGCCACTGATGATGTTACCGAGCCAGGTAATGAAACGTCAGGATATCAAACCTACAGCTCAGCGAGCAAACCTACACCCTAAACCTCAACCTGAGCTATAAACCTTCACAAACCTTGCACTGTTAAGAAGCTTTTAGATTACGAACCTGGACACAAATCCCATCAGAGTCTTCCAGACTGTGCTGCCTTCAATGTGTATAACAGACAGCTGATCAAATATCCCCCATTTCAAACTCTCACCAAGAGATTCACATTCACCCCAGACACAGAGAGAGAGAGAGAGAGAGAATGGAAAGCTGAATTCTGTACTTACCGGGAGAGACCCAGGAAAAACACAGGGAGATGGAGAAAAGGATCAGCAACATTCTGGGAATCCACTCTCCCTATTCCAGTCAGGGATTGGGAATAAAAAGTGATTGGAAAATATCTGCTGTTCACAAACTGAAAAATTAACAAAATAAACATTCCTTCCTACCCATAATGCCATTTCCCGATCGACAAAGTAATTTGATCATTTGCTGAACTTGAAGTTGCCGAACCAGTCTCAGTCCCAGTCTCAGTAAAAAACCCAATAAAGAGGTGAACAGATTTCTGTCACCAGTTCCCAGGGAGATCAGACACAGACAGGTTGAGTTACTCGCTGTGAAACAGACACAGGGAAAACTGACCTTTCTCCCATTGGCAGGACACAGGGTGTGGGGTCTTTGTGGGGTACCCTTCGGTGGGTTGGGTGGACTTGTTGGGCCAAATGGCCTGTCCCCATACTGTAGGGAGTCTATGAATCCATGATTCTAAAAACAGCCGTCTCATGTTCATATGAACTTGTACCAGAAGCTGAAAGAAAACAATTTCAAAATCTAACGGAAGAACTTGGTCAAAGTTTGAAAAAAATCAAACAAAGTAACATTACGAAGTGGATAAGGTCATGAAAATAAATCAGACACATATCACAGTCTTGGAGAGACTACTTTGTTGGAGTTCAAGAATTCACTTTGTGAAGTATTGGCAACTCATGATGAAGAGCAGAGAGTTAAAACTGCGAAGAATTTCCTTGTGTTATAAAATGGAGGTTGACTCCACCCCCCTCATCCCCAAAGAGGAACACCTCACCTCATAATCTGTAAAAGGGGGTGTGCAGAGTGGTGTACCTCAGCAACTTCAAGCGGTTCAATAAAATAAATCCCTGACACTCACTTAAAATCAATTTGTTACCATCTATTTATCTCACTCGAACAGTGAACAAATTAACTAAACTGTTAACAAGCAGAATTAATCCCGATTAACTTCTAACTATTCCCAATTACAGCAAGATTCTAATGGTATGCTGTTCCAATAAAGAACAGTCCCACTGAAACATAAAAATATTTAGTCTCTCAAAATTACATCCATGTTACGTGCCGTCTGGAATGTTCTGTGCCTTCTCCAACAATTCTTCTGTCAGGAATATTAACTAGCTGTACCACTGGTACCATTTTTATTTTAATGGCACTTTCTCTAAGACATAAATGAGGCTGTGAGAGCCAGTGATTCTCTCTTAAGAGCTGAGGGCCATTGGCTCTGCTGGAGGGGAGTTAGCTCTGGGGTCTTTATCCAACTGCCCCCTTCCTTTATCCCCCTGATGACATATCAATATTTCACACAATAGAATTGGTCTTCTGTTGTTAAAATCATCAGCCTTAAATTTAATAGATTTTTGGTATCGAAGTCGCTGCTCAAATTAATTGGCTAAATTCAAAAGCCTGTTGTATTGAAAAAATAACTGGTGTTTAGCCTGCTAACTGTCTCGCCTTTCAATATAATGTTTCAATTTGGGTGCTCTCTGTGGATTTGCAAACCTTCAAGCTGCTGTTCACAGATATCCATTTTAAATCTCTAAACATGGAAAAAGCACTAGATTTTTAAAGGGACCAAGCAATGCTTTCCCCCACCCAACCCTAGCCTTTTACAAATACCAAACTCTAACTTTCTACCTTCCAATCCACAAGTACTCTCTTCAACTTTGCAGCACTTGTGCGAGGAAAGTTTCCTCATGTTTACCAAGACGAGTAGGAAAAGAAATTAAGATTTTTAGAGATATGGGAGCAAGTCAATCTTTGCTAGGGAGAGATACAGAGATGTGTAATCAGAAAAAGTATTGCTAGAATACATGGAGTCCATGGTGAGAAACATAGTGTTCTTTCATGTACGGTGAAGTTAGAGGGTCTGATGAAAAGTGGTGGATGGAGTAACAGAGAAATTCTCGGTTCCAGAACAGTTCATTCTGGAATGATTCCTGAATGTGTGATAACAAGGTCACAAAGCCACAGGTTGAACAGAAGGAGAGAACGAAGAGAAAAGATAAGCAAGTTAAAATTCAATTATCAGAAACAATATTTATTCAATTTGTTGAGAAAAAGCAAGAACAAAGCATACGTTTTCTAGCTCAGAGATGTTAGTGAAATTACAACAGAAAGGTGGAAAGATAACACAGTTTTACCGAAAAGGTGAATCTGCGCCTGTCCCACAATGTCACTCTCTTAAAAATGAAATGTTGATGAGGAAATGGAGACCATCACATATTCAAGTGGGTGAAAAATGGGCAGAAGCTCATCAAGTTGTATTACTGGTGTGTGATATAAAGGAGGTGTTGTGGGTAGCACCATGAGAGTAACCAGTAGAAGGTCATTTGGAAGTAAGGAAAATAGAAGTTTATTTTTATTGGCCTGGACTGCAGAAAGTTGTTCGGCGAAAGTGAGGACTGCAGATGCTGGAGATCAGAGACAAGGCTACAGTGGTGCTGGAAAAGCACAGCAGGTCAGGCCGTATCCGTGGAGCAGGAAAATCCATGGTTCTGGCAAAAGCCCTTCAAAATGTTGTTGCATTTTGCCAGACATGTCAGGCATGTCAGATAATTGGAAAACTCATTCATTGATCAAACCAACACCCTTAATACCTATTCCAGCATTTGATGAATCTTTTACAAAAGTTTTAATTATTTGCATCAGACCCAACCCTAAAACAAAAAGTGGGGATCAGTATTTGTTGACCGTAATGGATATGTCTCTGAGATTTCCAGAGGCCATTCCAGAATGAGATAGCATGGCTGAAAGGAGTGTAGAAGAATTACTCAGTATTTTTCCCTCGTTACAGACAACCCGTAGAAATGCAATTGGAACAAGGATCAAATTTTACATCAAAGTTATTCAAGGAAATTATGAAGAGCTCAGGCATCTAAATAATTTAAATCAATTGTGTACCATCCAGAAATGGGGGAGCATTAGAACAGTGACATCAAACTTTAAATTGTATTGAATTTATTGTTACGTGTACTGAGGCACAGTGAAAAACTTTGTCTTGCGAGCAATACAGGCAGATCACAGAGTTAAATCGCATAAATAGTAAATAATAGGTAAACAGCAGCGAAAACAAAAACACAGGTACAGGCGAATGTTAAGAGTTTGTGAGTCCATTCAGTATTCTAACAGCAGTC
Organism: Chiloscyllium plagiosum; assembly: GCF_037043375.1. Classification (NCBI taxonomy): domain Eukaryota; kingdom Metazoa; phylum Chordata; class Chondrichthyes; order Orectolobiformes; family Hemiscylliidae; genus Chiloscyllium; species Chiloscyllium plagiosum. The sequence continues at coordinate 51,031,677 of NW_028270173.1, read as the reverse complement.
GGGTAGAAACGGTTTTGAAACCAGCTGGTGAATGTGTTCAGGCTTCTGTACCTTCTCCCCGATGGTGGAAGGTATAGAAAAACATTGCCAGGGTGGGATGGAGCTTTGAGAATGCTGGCGGCCTTTCCTTGACAGCGGGCCTGGTAGATGGATTCTATAGATGGGAGGTTGGCCTTTGTGATTGTCCGGGCCGAGTTCACCACTCTCTGTAACCGTCTCCGATCTTGAATGGTACAGTTGCCATACCAGGTAGTGATACATCCAGACAGAATGCTCTCGATGGCACACCTATAAACGTTGGCAGAGCGTCATGTCAAATTCCCTCAGCTGCCTGAGGAAGAAGAGACATTGTTGGGCATTTGTCACCAGTGTGTCCACATGAAGAGTCCAAGAAAGCTTGTTATGGATGACCACTCCCAGGAGCTTGACACTCTCCACTCGTTCCACATCTGTGCTGTTAATGTGTAGGGGGGGCATGAGTAACATCCCACCGAAAGTCAATAATGAGTTCCTTGGTTTTGCCGGCATTGAGAGTTAGGTTGTTCTCAATGCACCGTTTTTCCAGGTCTTCCACCTCCCGTCTGTAGACTGTTCATTGCCATCTGAGATTCGATCGACTGTGGTGGTGTCATCAGCGAACTTGTAAATGGCATTAGTCTGGTATTTGGTGACGCAGTCATGGGTATATAGTGAGTACAGTAGGGGACTGAGTACGCACCCCTGGGGGCCTCCAGTGTTGAGTGTTAGTGAGGATGAAATATTGTCCCCAGTCTTCAGAGTGTGGCCTGTGGGACAGGGAACTAAGGATCCAGTTGCAGAGAGTGGGGATTAGTCCAATATCAATAAGTGTAGTCATCAGTCTCGAGGGGATAATAGTGTTGAGGCTGAACTGTAGTCAATGAGAAGGATTCTTATGTAGCTGTTCTTGGAGTCAAGATGTTCTAGGGATGAGTGAAGGGCAAGTGACATGGCATCTGACGTGGATCTGTTGGTCCAATGGGCAAATTGGAGTGGGTCAAGAGTAGTGGGGAGCCGAGAGAGGTTGTAGATGTCCGAGAAGACCTCCACCAGTTGATCTGCGCATGATCTGAGTGCACGGCCTGGTACTCTGGTCCCATTACTTTGCTTGGATTCACACGCAGGAAAACTGACCTGACCTCTGATGCAGCGACGGTTGGGAGAGGTTCATCAGGACTTGTTGGAATAGGTGTTACCTCTCCACCAGAGGTCTGCTCAAAGTAAGCATAGAAGGTGTTGAGACGATCTGGGAGGGATGTGTCATCGTCTGCTATCTTGCACTGTCTCGCTTTCAAACCTGTGATGTCATTCAGTCTTTGCCATAGTTGCCGGGTGTCTGTCTGGGTCTCGAGTTTGGATCAGTTTTGGTCCTTGGCTGTCTTCATGGCTCTGTGAAGGTCACACCTGGATTCCTTATATTTGAGTGGGTCTCCTGATGTGAGGCCTCACACCTGGTTTTTAGCAGGTTCTGTATGTCCTGATCCATCCAGGGTTTCCTGTTGGGGAACACCCGGATTTAAACACTATCTTGAGGGCAGACAGTCAAGACCATCCAAGGGATTGTGTTATGAACCAGACCAAATCCCCTCAAAATATTCAGAAGATAGTCTGGACACTAACTTTTTCTTATTTTAAAGCTCAACATGAGATGCTGCATTCCAGATGCAATTTGATTGGTCCATCTACCGGATTTAAAGCAGAACACACTTTATTCCCCCACTGTAGTCAAAATACAACAAAATAACAACTCTATTAAAAACATAACAGAATAATTGAAGCAATAACTATTAGTAATTAACTGTTCCAATAGAGTAATATCCCATAAATATATTCTTGGCAAATTGTAAATTCAGAAAACAGACTGTCTCACATCCAACTGCAATAACAGGAAGAGAACCCCCAGCTTTTGGCTGTAACTGAGAGAAGGATAAATCAATTCCATGTCTTCAAAACCCAACAGCAACTGTTGAAAGGTATAAAAATATCCTGGTTCTGTGGGAGCTTGACCCCCACAGGGTCATTCAGGCTGCTTCTATTATTTCAACTTATAAAAACCCCAAGGCCTCACAAGCTGTTTACTCTCACGGCTCAGCTGGACTGCTCAGTAACTCTGCCTTAAAATCTCTCTTCAAATAAAAACCAGGGTAAAATCCACCACTTAATGCCACAGTGTCATCACAACTGGGAGAACAAAATTGTATTTGTATATTTTTTTCAATTTGGGATATACCTAATAAATCAGCTAAATTTGAATTTGTATTCGGACATGAAGTGGGGGGACCATTTAAATTAATTCAGGCGATTCAGGAAGCAAACAAGTGCTCAGACATGTGTAGTTTTGCTAATGGGGATAAGGTGATAGTGTTCCTGTCAGTGGGAGGTGAACATTAAAAGGTAAGGGTTAGTTGGCTTTATAGAATCAAAAGGAAATTGAGTGAGGGGAATTATTTGATAAGAACGTCAGGTAGAAAGGAATCTGGGTGGGAATTTGCTCAGAAGGTGTTTGAGAAGGAAGAAAAGTGAGATGAGAATGGATACTTGTTACAACTCAGAGGGAAGACCCAAATCCAAATGAGTCTGAATTTGATTTTCCTCAAATTAAATTGGACAATGAGGAAATTTGCTCTAAATTACTGAGTTCCCATCCAGAGGAAAATCAAACTGACCTGAATTTCTGATTGCAATCACATAAAGATACAGCTGTATGTGGGAATAAGCTGGGAAGTAGTCAAGTAATTGCTCATGATGGAGATATAGGAAATGCTTTTCCACTGAAGTAGCATTCTTGTAGACTTTATATTCTCAAATTTGTAAAAGTTCCAAAAGAGTTTGAAAACATGCTCAGCGATGACATAATTGAATGAGTTGCAGTGAATGGAGCTCACGCATAGTGATGGTCCCAAAACCAGATGGTACCCAACAATTTTGTGTGGACTATCGAAAATACAACGCAGTGATGGAACCTGCTTTGTACCCTATGCCAAGATTGAAAGATTACATTGAGAAGGTGGGACAAGCAACTTACATTTCTCAGCTTGAACTACTCAGAGGATACTGGCAGGTGACTTTAACTGAAAGAGTGAAGGCAATTTTGGCTTATATGACAGCGAGCAGCCTTTACCAAAGTGATGTCTTTTGATACGAAAAATGCCATATTTTGAAGACTAACTAAGAAGGCCATTTTGGGATCGTTCGATTGTGTGGTGTACTTGGATGATCTTGTCATTTTCAGACACATGTGGAAGGATCATTTGGAGTATCTCTCAGAATTATTCAATCAACTTCAGAAGGCCTGCTTGGTGCTAAACCTGGTGAACAGTGAGTTCACAAAAATCCAAGTCATGTTCTTCCGGCATATCATTGGACAGATGGCCCCATAAGCTGTGAAAGGAAAGGGTAATGGGGAGCTTTCCACACAATCGACAAAAAGAGGGCTGAGGAGTAGCAGATGGAGTTTAATTCAGATAAATGTGAGGTACTGCATTTTGGGAAAGCAAATCTTGGCAGGACGTATACACTGAATGGTAAGGTCCCAGGGAGTGTTGCTGAACAAAGAGACCTTGGAGTGCAGGTTCATAGCTTCTTGAAAGTAGAGTTAACGGTAGATAGGATAGTAAAGAAGGCATTTGGTATGCTTTCCTTTAGTGGTCAGAATATTGAGTACGGAAGTTGAGAGGTCATGTTGCAGCTGTACAGGACATTGGTTAGGCCACTTTTGAAATATTGCATACAATGATGGTCTCCTTCCTTTCAGAAAGATGTTGTGAAACTTGAAAGGCTTTAGAAAAGATGTATAAGGATGTTACCAGGGTTGGAGGACTTGAGCTATAGGGAGAGGCTGAACAGGCTGGGGCTGTTTGCCCTGGAGCGTCGGAGGCTGAGGGGTGACCTTATAGAGGTTTACAAAATTATGAGGGGCATGGATAGGATAAATAGACATGGGCTGGAGGAGTCCAGAACTAGAGGGCATAGGTTTAGGGTGAGAGGGGAAAGATATAAAAGAGATCTCAAGTGCAACGTTTTCACATGGAGTATGTTACGTGTATGGAATGAGCTGCCAGAGGAAGTAGTGGAGGCTGGTACAATTGCATTTAAAAGGCATCAGGAAGGTTAAATGAACAGGAAGGGTTTGGAGGGATATGGGCCGCGTGCTGGCAAGTGGGACTGGATGACGTCAAGATAACTGGTCAGCTTGGATGTGTTGGACCGAACTGTCTGTTTCTGTGCTGTACATCTCCATGACTCTATAACCGGTTTTTATCCAATGATTGAGATAGATTTTTCTTGGGAATGTGCTTCCACAAATTGAACAGTGGATCCCAGATCCACCAGGTCAGAATCCTGATTCTTCAGGTGAGACTTTCCCCAGGAGTGGCTCCACCCAGTGTTAGCAAGGTGATGGCTCTCACAGTCGAAGGGATCTTCAGGGCTGGTTTCCCTCACCCTTTCTCATCTTCAACAACTTGTTCCCAATGACAAACATCTGTGTTGCTTTGTGTCAGAGTCACTTTGAAACAGACATTATAATCTTACTGTTCACTCTGAACTTACCCAATAAGACCATCTTCAGGATTGGATCCTCAGACACTGGAACCACATGGGCTGAACATTGTCACCGTGATTCATGGTCAGAGCATCGATAGCTGGCAGCTCAGCTTTTAGATGGACTTTAGTGTCAGGATCTTGTTTAACCACCTGATCTCCATTGGCAGTGTGAGGTAGCTCAGGGGCAAGTGATTCCAGATCATAATGTGGTCTGAATACATGATCCACATTTCACAGACAGAGAGCAGGATCCTGTCAGTAGGTGGATTGCACAGAGTGAGAGAGAAAAGGCAGAGAATGAAAGGGAGATGGACAGATATCGGTCAGTGTTAGATATGTCAGTGTGCACTCATACACAGCTCACTCAGGAGTGTAGAGAGATATACACGGATGGAGATAAGTACAAAGGCAGAGACATCTGTTTGCACCCACACACAACATACAGATGAACATACACATACAGATATAGATACAGTGTTAGATCAAGATATCCAGTGATGGTTCATTATCTGGATGGCGTTGGTCCTTCATTGTGCAATGATGGAGATGTTAGGAAGGTAAAATCCCAGTCTACCACAGAGTGGTACCCAGACCTCATTAACCTCGAGCTCTTCAAGAACACTTCCACGGCTGTTTGAAGGGATTGACACCATGAACCATTGACTTTTCAGACACGTAGGGTAAGATGGATCCTCCCCACAGCTCCTCCAGTTCCATCTGAGAGATTAAATGTGACCATCCTCTTTCCTGGTTGGAATCTCCAGGACCTGGTTGGTCAAGTGGTTAGTTGAGGAAAACCACATGAGAAGCTAATGAGAACAGGCTCTTGTTTTAAACAGGACTGAGTTTACTTCATGGTAACAGCTCAGTCCAGGATACACTGGCGTTGGGGAGTGAGGGGGACATTGTTTTACAGACGATGAGGGAGATATCCATGCTGGGTCTCACCCCTTCAACATCCACAGCTGATCTCTTCACCCAAGTCCATGTGACATCATCATATTGGGCAGTGCTTAATGTACTCCTCAGCATTAACCCTTTCAGAGCCAAACCTCATTCACCAATAATATGTGAGACACAGAATGGGGCATTTCATGGAAAGGGATTTCAAGTCCCATAGATGCTGAATGAAGCAAGGTCTTTGTCTGCAGCCCTCCCACCACACTACAGGAAGAGATTGATGACCTTATAAAACCCCTTGAGTGAGCTGTCTGATTAACGTGATGTGTATATTGTAAAATATAACCGACAATTATAAATGTGGTGAGGCAGCTCAGAGAGCCACAGACTGCACTGAAAGAATGTGACTGACTTTGCACTTTGTGTCATGTAAATTCGATCTAATACGGAATTTTTTTTTTACAATTTTTACAAAGCAAATATGCAAATGAGAAAACAATCTTTTCCTATTTATATCATTAAACTGACTGTAAATGCTGATAATTGTGGTTAATCATCAATAAATAATTGTTCGTTGTTGATTGAATTCATTGCTAATAATTCCACGAGATTTTCACTCAGCAGCTTGTGGGTCCTCGCATCAGCAGTTGTTGAGATTCAGTTCAATGCGACCTGGGAGAGTTAAGGCCATTCATGGGTCACAGGTCAGTATCAGTCACTGCTAACCCTCGGCTGGCTGGGAATCCCATGGACCCTGGTGTTCTTCCTGGTACTGAGCCTAATTCAGGACACAGTCACAGGGGAGACACTCAGACCCTGGGGGAGGGAGGGGAGTGCAGAGAGAGAAATGAAGAATGTGGTGTGGGGTCTTCATGGAGTGGATTAATGACAGAGAGTTGTGTGGGACGTTTAGTTCCAGAGGATCCAGTATGGGAGTTGATGGTGAGAGTCTGGTACAGAGAATCCAACATGGAGATTCAGCTGGTTCCCTGCAGTCATGGGAGAGCCCATTTCCCCAGTGATCCTCATGGAGCATTCCATGTGCTGGAGGCAGACCCACAATGTCATTAGGGAGGGAGGGAATTCCAAGATTTGGAGCCAGTGACAATGAAGGAATGGATGGTCAGGATGGTGAGTGGCTTTGAGGGAACTTGCAGATGATGGTGTTCCTCGGTGAAGCTACAGAACAGGCCGAGGTGTGCAGAAACAACAGGAGCAGCAGAGACAGAGCTCAGTGATTCCACAACCAACAGATCAGATCTGCTGTCCTACCACATTCAGTCATGATCATTCAACAACTCAATGTAGGAGGAGGAGGCTCCACTTGGGTTGTTGGATTCCTGCTCCAGGGACAATCCCGATGTACCGTCACCTCCCCCAGTTGGAAGGACTGAGCCATATGTTTACTGTGAGAGGGGGATCCCAGGGTCCGTGCTGTCCTGATACTCCTGAGCTGGTGGGGGAGGCCTCTTCTCAGCCCCAGCCTTACTGGCTCAGAGCCTGAACCTCAGCCTGGCTGTGCTGGAGCTTCCCCGTCACTGGGACCGGGTCATCACTTAGCACTTGTTCCATTTTTCTGCTTCTGCAGCTTCACATCAAACAATGGATCAAATTTCTCAACAAATAGGGTGCAGTCTCCAAAGATTGTTGTGTTACTGGTTTTTCCAGTTTGTAAACAGAAGCTGTTTCCCCTCAGAGTGTTTAATTCCCAGTCCCTGATTGGAATAGGGACAGTGTATTCCCAGACTGTTGTGATCCTTTCCTTTACCTCCCTTTTATTTTTCCTGAGTTTCTCCCGAGGAGTACAGAATTCAGCTTCCCATTGTCTCTCTGTGAACTGGGGGGGGGGAGAGTGGGGGATTGATGGTGAGAGTCAGGTACAGAGAACCCAGTTTTGGGGGGGGGGGGGGGGGGTAGCGGGGGGGAGATTGATGGTGAGGGTCAGGTACAGAGAACCCAGTGTTGGGGGGGGGGTGGCGGGGGGGAGATTGATGGTGAGGGTCAGGTACAGAGAACCCAGTGGGGGCCGGGTGGTTACAGCCCATTCACTGCACCCTGCTCCTACCAATAACCATCATATGGGAACACATTTCCCCATTAAACCTCATGGCACACCCCCAAGCCCCTCCCCTCCTGTGGGATGTGAACAGATCGAGCAGATGAAGACTGTGTGTCCATGAGGTACTGTGGGTCATCAACACCAGCAGAACTGCCATCCAATACAAACTGTAACCTCATGGTTCACCCCAACCCCCAGTCTCTCATTACCACCAAGCCAGGGGACCAACCCCGGTTCAATGAGGAATGTGGGAGGGATCACAGGAGCAGGACCAAGCAGAGCTGAAAAATGATGTCTTTTTTATTCACTGGAGAGACGTGGGAATCACTGGCTGCTGGAATTTATTTCCCGTCCCTAACTGTCCTTGAGTAGGTGGGGGTGAGCAACCTTCCTGAATAGCAGCAGCTCATGTGGTGGTGGGAGGGAATTCCAGGATTTTGACCCAGTGACAGTGAACCAAGTGCAATATATTTCCAAGTCAGGATGGTGAGTGGCTTGGAGGGGAACTTGTAAGTGATGGTGTTGGTCAGTGAAGTGACAGATCAGGACTGATTGTGCAGTAAACAGCAGAGGGAGTAGAGTCAGAACTTAGTGATTCCACAACCGATAGATAAGATCGAAGCTCTGCTGTCCTGTCCCATCCAGGTGTGAAAATTGAACAACTCCCTGGAGGAGAAAGAGGCTTCTCATTCTGGAATGATACTTTGGTCACGGGATTCCTCCTCCAGAGACAATAACCATGTATCACACCTCCCCCAGTTTTTGTATTGATTCTGTTTTTGTGGGATGTGGGTGTCTCTGACTGGCCAGCATTTATTACCCGTCCCTAGTTGCCCTTGAGAAGGTGGTGGTGATCTGCCTTCTTGAACTGCTGCAGTCTACCTCCTGTGGGTTGAGCCACAATGCCATGTGGGAGGGAAATCCAGGATTTTGACCAGCAACAGTGAAGGAATGGCGATATATTTCCGAGTCAGGATGGTGCGTGGCTTGGAGGGGAACATGAAGGTGGTGGTGTTCCCATATATCTGCTGACCTTGACCTTCCAGATGGAGGTGGTTGTGGGTTTGGAAGGCACTGTTTAAGGATCTTTGATGAATTTCCGTAGACAGCAAACACTGCTGTAACTGAGTGTCAGTGGTGGAGGGACTGGATGTTGGTGGATACAGTGCCAATCAGTTGGGTTGCTAGGTCCTGGATGGTATCAAGCTTCTTCAGTGTTGAGATGGCTGTACTCATCCAGGCAAGCAGGGAGTATTCCATCACACTCCTGACCTGTGTCTTGTAGTTGGTGGACAGCTGAAGACGGTTGGGCCTAGGACACTACGCTGAGGGACTCCTGCAGAGCTTTCCTGGAGCTGACAGGACTGACCTCCAACAACCAAGACCACCTTCCTATGTGTCAGGTATGACTCTATCCACTGGAGAGTTTCCCCCAATACCCATTGATTCCAGTTCTGCTCGAGTTCCATGATGCCACACTCGGTCGAATGCAGCCTTGATGTCAGGGGCTGTCACTCCCACCTCCCCTCTGGAATTCAGCTCTTTTGTCCATGTTCGAACCAAGGCTGTATTGAGGTCAGGAGCTGAGTGACCCTGGCAGAGCCCAAACTGGGCGTCACTGAGCAGGTTATTGCTGAGCAGGTGCTGCTTGATAGCACTGTTAATGACACCTTCCATCACTTTACTGATGATCGAGAGGAGACTGATGGGGCAGATTGGGTTTGTCCTGCTTTTTGTGTCTAAGATATACCTGGGCAATTTTCTACATTGGTGGGTAGATGCCAGTGTTGTAACTGGGCTGGAACAGTTTGGATAGGGGAGTGGCAAGTTCTCGAGCACAAGCCTTCAGTACTATTGCCTGAATGTTGTCAGGGCCTGAAGCCTTTGCAGTACCCAGTGTCTTCAACTGTTTCTTGATATCACGTGGATATTGAATTGGCTGAAGACTGGTATCTGTAATGCTGGGGACCACTGGAGGAGGCTGAGATGACACTTCTGACTGAAGATTGCTGTGAAACCTTCAGGCCTATCTTTCACACTGGTGTAATGGGCTGTTTCATCAGTGAGAGTGGGAATATTTGTGGAGCCTCCAGTGAGTTGGCTGGATGTGGCAGGACTGCAGAGCTGAGATCGGATCTATTGGTTGTGGGATCGCTTAGCTCTGTCTATCACTTGTCGCTTATGTTATGTGACATGCAAGTCGTCCTGTTTGGTGGCTTCACCAGATTGACACCTCATCTTCAGGTATGTCTGGTGCTGCTCCTGGCATGCCCTCCTGCACTCCCCATTGAACCAGGGTTGATCCGCTGGCTTGGTGTTAATGGTTCAGTGGGGGCTATGCCAGGCCATGAGGTTACAGATTGTGCTGGAGTATGGTTCTGCTGCTGTTCGTGGCCCACAGTGCCTCATGGATACCCAGGCTTGAGCTGCTAGATCTGATCCAAGTCTGTTCCATTTAACACAGTGATAGTACCACACAATACGATGGAGGTTATTCCCAATGTGACAGTGGGACTTTGCCTCCACAAGGACAGTGCGATGGTCACTCTCACTGAGACTGTCATGGACATTTGTACCTGTAGCTGGCAGATTGGAAAGATGGAATCAAGTATGTTTTTCCCTCTTGTTGGTTCCCTCACCACCTGCTGCAGACCCAGTCTAGCAGCTATGTCCTTTAGTACAAGTCTGATGTTGGTCAAACCCACCACACACACTCACATCCTCAGGGAATATCGATGGAATGGAAGTGATGTCCAGAATCTCCATCAGGTTCTGACACAATCTCCATTCCCTCACACTTGCGTGTTCCCACTCTCTGGGAATGGACTTTCCCTGATTGTGTTGACAGGTATGGAGTTACCATTTGGGATTTGGATTTGACAATAGAGGCAGATGGATGTGGTCTTATCTCCATCAGTTCACATTGAATTGAAGCTCAGCAGGTTAGGTGAATTGGCCATGTTACATTGCCCATAGTGTTAGGTGTGTTAGTCAGGGGTAAATATAGGGTAGGGGAATGGGTCTGGGTGGGTTACTCTTCAGAGGGTTGGGCTGAAAGGCCTGTTTCCATACTGCAGGTGATCTGATCTACCCCTCCCATTACCTTCTCCATCATTCCCAACACACTGTCCCCTCAGCCACTTACTGAGAGCTGTTGTGTAGGTCCCATTTGGGGAATCTGTAGAAACAAAATAAATGTCCATTAGGATAGGGAATAATCCATTCTCAGAGAGTGAGAACACAACAAGTGTGAGGGGATGGAGATTGATGTGGGGGTGTTGGTATTGGACTCGTGTGAACACAGTCAGAAATCACACACAGCCCCAGGTTACAGTCCAACAGGTTTGTTTGAAATCACAAGCTTTCTGAGCGTAGCCCCTTCCTCAGGGGAAGTGAGAGAGAAGCTCACAGACACCGAATTTATCAGCAGGGAGATCAATGGGCAGAGAGATCAAAAGATCATCCAAATGGGGTGAGTGAAGTCTCTGCAGGTGATCACAAATGTCAGATGGTGGGAGGAAAGTGCCAACAGCTGGATAACAAGAGAAGGGATGATCCAGAATCCCATTAAATGGGGCAGAGAGATCATTCCAAAACATTAAAAATACGGTGGAACTGGAGACAAACCAAATGCCTGGAATAACATGATCAGTATCAGAGTCACACGCCGATGGTCAAACCAAAGTAATAAGTCATCCAAAACTGCACAAACTCATTAAGGGAGAGAGATCTTCAAAATTTATCAAGGTGATGGTGCCCAAACAAGGCAGGAAGGAAGGTTTTACAGGGATTGTGTCAGAAATCCTCATTCCCACATTCCCGTCCATCCTTACACTTTATGGAGATGCAGAAAATCCCTTCCATTCCATTAATATTCAGTCAGTGAGAATCTGATTAGGTGCAGTGGGTTTAATGATCAATACATACCTGCACATCTTTGGACTGTGGGAGGAAACCGGAGCACCCAGAGGAAACCCACACAGACACAGGGAGAATGTGCAAACTCCGCACAGTCACCCGAGGTGGGAATTGTACCCGGGTCCCTGGTGCTGTGAGGCAACAGTGCTAACCACTGAGCCACCGTGCTGCCCCTATTAGAGTGTAGAGTTATACCTCCCACGAGGAGGTTGAACAGTTCATCCACTACACTAACACCTTCCACCCCGACCTCAAATTCACCTGGACAGTCTCGGACTCCTCCCTCCCCTTCCTAGACCTTTCTGTTTCTATCTCAGACGACCGAATCAACACGGACATCTACTACAAACCGACCGACTCCCACAGCTACCTGGACTACACCTCCTCCCACCCCGCCCCCTGTAAAAACGCCATCCCATTCTCCCAATTCCTTCGTCTCCGCCGCATCTGCTCCCAGGAGGACCAGTTCAAAATACGCACAACACAGACGGCCTCCTTCTTCAAGGACCGCAATTTCCCCCCCGACGTGATCGACGATGCCCTCCACCGCATCTCCTCCACTTCCCGCTCCTCCGCCCTTGAGCCCCGCCCCTCCAACCGCCACCAGGACAGAACCCCACTGGTCCTCACTACCACCCCACCAATCTCCATGTACAGCGCATCATCCGCCGTCACTTCCGCCACCTCCAAACGGACCCCACCACCAAGGATATATTTCCCTCCCCTGCTCTATCAGCTTTCCGTAGAGACCACTCCCTCCGCGACTCCCTTGTCAGATCCATACCCCCCACCAACCCAACCTCCACTCCCGGCACCTTCCCTTGCAACCGCAGGAGGTGCAACACTTGCGCCCACACCTCCCCCCTCACTTCTCTCCAAGGCCCCAAAGGAAACTTCCATATCTGCCACAGATTCACCTGCACCTCCACCCACATTATCTACTGCATCCGCTGCAGCCGGTGTGGCCTCCTCTATATTGGCGAGACAGGCCGCCTACTTGCGGAGCGATTCAGAGAGCACCTCTGGGCCACCCGGACGAGCCAACCCAACCACCCTGTAGCACAGCATTTCAACTCCCCCTCCCACTCCACCGAGGATATGCAGGTCATTGGACTCATCCACCGCCAAACCACAACAACGCGACGGTCGGAGGAGGAGCGTCTTATCTTCCGACTGGGAACCCTCCAACCGCAGGGGATGAACTTGGACTTCACCAGTTTCTTCATCCCCCCTCCCCCCACCTTGTCTCAGCCGAATCCCTCCAGCCCGGCACCGCCTTCCTGACCTGCAGTCTTCTTCTTGACCTCTCCGCCTCCACCCTACTCCGACCTATCACCTTCACCTTGACCTCTTTCCACCTATCACATTTCCAACGCCCCTCCTCCAAGTCCCTCCTCCCTACCTTTTATCTTCTCCTGCTGAACACTCTCTGCTCATTCCTGAAGAAGGGCATGTGCCCGAAACGTCGAATCTTCTGTTCCCTAGATGCTGCCTGACCTGCTGTGCTGTTCCAGCAATAAAGTTTCAGCTGTAGAGTTATATTTGCCAGGGTGTTGCTCAGGGTGATGGGTCCGTCTCCTCACAATGCTGTTTCTCAGCCAACACTCACTTATCGTCCTGTTTCTCTACTCCATGTCCCCAGTGTCTCTCCTTCGAATTGTCACCCTCCATTCCCTTCCCCCACTGCCCCTCCCTCCACTCACTCACCCTTAAATCCCACTGGGGGGTGGGCTCGGAGAGTCTGGTTAGTTAGTGCTGAGGGCGATTAAATCCTGGGTCCAGTGAGTGATAGAGAATATCTCACACTGTCTCATTTTATATTTGATATAACTTCTCACATTCGGTTTTTATTTTCTCAGCTTCTGATATCTCTGGTGCAGCTTCTTCATGATTCAGTAAGTGACATGTCAACTTTTCTCTGACTGAAATTTATTCAGATTTATATTCTCTAGATTTATTTGTAGCATTTTCACATCTCTCCTGACCCTGTCCCACCCTCCCAGACACTGTTAAACCCTGTCAGACTAATTCCACTCCCCTCCTGACCCTGTCCCACCTTCCCAGACACTGTTAAACCCTGTCAGACTAATTCCCCTCCCCTCCTGACCCTGTCCCACCTTCCCAGTCACTGTTAAACCCTGTCAGACTAATACCCCTCCCCTCCTGACCCTGTCCCACCTTCCCAGTCACTGTTAAACCCTGTCAGGCTAATTCCCCTCCCCTCCTGACCCTGTCCCACGCTCCCAGTCACTGTTAAACCCTGTCAGACTCATTCCCCTCCCCTCCTGACACTGTCCCACCTTCCCAGACACTGTTAAACCCTGTCAGACTAATTCCCCTCCCCTCCTGACCCTGTCCCACCCTCCCAGACACTGTTAAACCCTGACAGACTAATTCCCCTCCCCTCCTGACCCTGTCCCACCCTCCCAGTCACTGTTAAACCCTGTCAGACTAATTCCCCTCCCCTCCTGACCCTGTCCCACCCTCCCAGTCATTGTTAAACCCTGTCAGACTAATACTCCTCCCCTCCTGACCCTGTCCCACCCTCCCAGACACTGTTAAACCCTGTCAGACTAATTGCACTCCCGTTCTGACCCTGTTCCACCCTCCTAGACACTGTTAAACCCTGTCAGACTAATTCCACTCCCGTTCTGACCCTGTTCCACCCTCCCAGACACTGTTAAACCCTGTCAGACTAATTCCCCTCCCCTACTGACCTTAACCCACCCTCCCAGACACTGTTAAACCCTGTCAGACTAATTCCATTCCCGTCCTGACCCTGTCCGACCCTCCCAGACACTGTTAAACCCTGTCGGACTAATTCTCCTCCCCTCCTGACCCTGTCCCACCCTCCCAGACACTGTTAAACCCTGTCAGGCTAATTCCCTTCCCGTTCTGACCCTGTTCCACCCTCCCAGACACTGCTAAACCCTGTCAGAGTAATTCCCCTCCCCTCCTGACCCTGTCCCACCCTCCCAGTCACTGTTAAACCCTGTCAGACTAATTCCTCTCCCCTCCTGACCCTGTCCCACCCTCCCAGACACTGTTAAACCCTGTCAGACTAATTCCCCTCCCCTACTGAACCAATCCCACCCTCCCAGACACTGTTAAACCCTGTCAGACTAATTCCCCTCCCCTACTGACCCTATCCCACCCTCCCAGACACTGTTAAACCCTGTCAGACTAATTCCCCTCCCGTCCTGACCCTGTCCCACCCTCCCAGTCACTGTTAAACCCTGTCAGACTAATTCCCCTCCCCTCCTGACCCTGTCCCACCCTCCCAGTCACTGTTAAACCCTGTCAGACTAATTCCACTCCCGTCCTGACCCTGTCCCACCCTCCCAGACACTGTTAAACCCTGTCAGACTAATTCCCCCTCCCCTCCTGACCCTGTCCCACACTCCCAGACACTGTTAAACCCTGTCAGACTAATTCCACTCCCGTTCTGACCCTGTTCCACCCTCCCAGACACTGTTAAACCCTGTCAGACTAATTCCCCTCCCCTCCTGACCCTGTCCCACACTCCCAGACACTGTTAAACCCTGTCAGACTAATTCCCCTCCCCTCCTGACCCTGTCAGACCCTCCCAGTCACTGTTAAACCCTGTCAGACTAATTCCCCTCCCCTCCTGACCCTGTCCCACCCTCCCAGACACTGTTAAACCCTGTCAGACTAATTCCCCTCCCCTCCTGACCCTGTCCCACCCTCCCAGACACTGTTAAACCCTGTCAGACTAATTCCCCTCCCTCCCCACCCTGTCCCACCCTCCCAGACACTGTTACACCCTGTCAGACTAATTCCCCTCCCCTCCTGAACCTGTCACACCCTCCCAGACACTGTTAAACCCTGTCAGAATAATTCCCCTCCCCTCCTGACCCTGTCCCACCCTCCCAGACACTGTTAAACCCTGTCAGACTAACTCCCCTCCCCTCCCCACCCTGTCCCACCCTCCCAGACACTGTTAAACCCTGTCAGACTAATTGCACTCCCGTTCTGACCCTGTCCCACACTCCCAGACACTGTTAAACCCTGTCAGACTAATTCCCCTCCCCTTCTGACCCTGTCAGACCCTCCCAGTCACTGTTAAACCCTGTCAGACTAATTCCCCTCCCCTCCTGACCCTGTCCCATCCTGCCTGACACTGTTAAACCCTGTCAGACTAATTCCCCTCCCCTCCTGACCCTGTCCCACCCTCCCAGTCACTGTTAAACCCTGTCAGACTAATTCCCCTCCCCTCCTGACCCTGTCCCATCCTCCCAGACACTGTTAAACCCTGTCAGACTAATTCCCCTCCCCTCCTGACCCTGTCCCACCCTCCCAGACACTGTTAAACCCTATCAGACTAATTCCCCTCCCTCCCCACCCTGTCCCACCCTCCCAGACACTGTTATACCCTGTCAGACTAATTCCCCTCCCCTCCTGACCCTGTCCCACCCTCCCAGTCACTGTTAAACCCTGTCAGACTAATTCCCCTCCCTCCCCACCCTGTCCCACCCTCCCAGTCACTGTTATACCCTGTCAGACTAATTCCCCTCCCCTCCTGACCCTGTCCCACCCTCCCAGACACTGTTAAACCCTGTCAGACTAATTCCCCTCCCCTCCTGACCCTGTCCCACCCTCCCAGTCACTGTTAAACCCTGCCAGACTAATTCCCCTCCCCTCCTGACCCTGTCCCACACTCCCAGTCACTGTTAAACCCTGTCAGACTAATTCCCCTCCCCTCCTGACCCTGTCCCACCCTCCCAGTCACTGTTAAACCCTGTCAGACTAATTCCCCTCTCTCCCCACCCTGTCCCACCCTCCCAGTCACTGTTAAACCCTGTCAGACTAATTCCCCTCCCCTCCTGACCCTGTCACACCCTCCCAGACACTGTTAAACCCTGTCAGAATAATTCCCCTCCCCTCCTGACCCTGTCCCACCCTCCCAGACACTGTTAAACCCTGTCAGACTAACTCCCCTCCCCTCCCCACCCTGTCCCACCCTCCCAGACACTGTTAAACCCTGTCAGACTAATTGCACTCCCGTTCTGACCCTGTCCCACACTCCCAGACACTGTTAAACCCTGTCAGACTAATTCCCCTCCCCTCCTGACCCTGTCAGACCCTCCCAGTCACTGTTAAACCCTGTCAGACTAATTCCCCTCCCCTCCTGACCCTGTCCCATCCTCCCAGAAACTGTTAAACCCTGTCAGACTAATTCCCCTCCCCTCCTGACCCTGTCCCACCCTCCCAGACACTGTTAAACCCTGTCAGACTAATTCCCCTCCCTCCCCACCCTGTCCCACCCTCCCAGTCACTGTTATACCCTGTCAGACTAATTCCCCTCCCCTCCTGACCCTGTCCCACCCTCCCAGACACTGTTAAACCCTGTCAGACTAATTCCCCTCCCTCCCCACCCTGTCCCACCCTCCCAGACACTGTTACACCCTGTCAGACTAATTCCCCTCCCCTCCTGACCCTGTCCCACCCTCCCAGACACTGTTAAACCCTGTCAGACTAATTCCCCTCCCTCCCCACCCTGTCCCACCCTCCCAATCACTGTTATACCCTGTCAGACTAATTCCCCTCCCCTCCTGACCCTGTCCCACCCTCCCAGACACTGTTAAACCCTGTCAGACTAATTCCCCTCCCCTCCTGACCCTGTCCCACCCTCCCAGTCACTGTTAAACCCTGCCAGACTAATTCCCCTCCCCTCCTGACCCTGTCCCACCCTCCCAGTCACTGTTAAACCCTGTCAGACTAATTCCCCTCCCTCCCCACCCTGTCCCACCCTCCCAGTCACTGTTAAACCCTGTCAGACTAATTCCCCTCCCCTCCTGACCCTGTCACACCCTCCCAGACACTGTTAAACCCTGTCAGAATAATTCCCCTCCCCTCCTGACCCTGTCCCACCCTCCCAGACACTGTTAAACCCTGTCAGACTAACTCCCCTCCCCTCCCCACCCTGTCCCACCCTCCCAGACACTGTTAAACCCTGTCAGACTAATTGCACTCCCGTTCTGACCCTGTCCGACACTCCCAGACACTGTTAAACCCTGTCAGACTAATTCCCCTCCCCTTCTGACCCTGTCAGACCCTCCCAGTCACTGTTAAACCCTGTCAGACTAATTCCCCTCCCCTCCTGACCCTGTCCCATCCTCCCAGACACTGTTAAACCCTGTCAGACTAATTCCCCTCCCCTCCTGACCCTGTCCCACCCTCCCAGTCACTGTTAAACCCTGTCAGACTAATTCCCCTCCCCTCCTGACCCTGTCCCATCCTCCCAGACACTGTTAAACCCTGTCAGACTAATTCCCCTCCCCTCCTGACCCTGTCCCACCCTCCCAGACACTGTTAAACCCTATCAGACTAATTCCCCTCCCTCCCCACCCTGTCCCACCCTCCCAGACACTGTTATACCCTGTCAGACTAATTCCCCTCCCCTCCTGACCCTGTCCCACCCTCCCAGTCACTGTTAAACCCTGTCAGACTAATTCCCCTCCCTCCCCACCCTGTCCCACCCTCCCAGTCACTGTTATACCCTGTCAGACTAATTCCCCTCCCCTCCTGACCCTGTCCCACCCTCCCAGACACTGTTAAACCCTGTCAGACTAATTCCCCTCCCCTCCTGACCCTGTCCCACCCTCCCAGTCACTGTTAAACCCTGCCAGACTAATTCCCCTCCCCTCCTGACCCTGTCCCACACTCCCAGTCACTGTTAAACCCTGTCAGACTAATTCCCCTCCCCTCCTGACCCTGTCCCACCCTCCCAGTCACTGTTAAACCCTGTCAGACTAATTCCCCTCTCTCCCCACCCTGTCCCACCCTCCCAGTCACTGTTAAACCCTGTCAGACTAATTCCCCTCCCCTCCTGACCCTGTCACACCCTCCCAGACACTGTTAAACCCTGTCAGAATAATTCCCCTCCCCTCCTGACCCTGTCCCACCCTCCCAGACACTGTTAAACCCTGTCAGACTAACTCCCCTCCCCTCCCCACCCTGTCCCACCCTCCCAGACACTGTTAAACCCTGTCAGACTAATTGCACTCCCGTTCTGACCCTGTCCCACACTCCCAGACACTGTTAAACCCTGTCAGACTAGTTCCCCTCCCCTCCTGACCCTGTCCCACCCTCCCAGTCACTGTTAAACCCTGTCAGACTAATTCCCCTCCCCTCCTGACCCTGTCCCATCCTCCCAGACACTGTTAAACCCTGTCAGACTAATTCCCCTCCCCTCCTGACCCTGTCCCACCCTCCCAGACACTGTTAAACCCTGTCAGACTAATTCCCCTCCCTCCCCACCCTGTCCCACCCTCCCAGTCACTGTTATACCCTGTCAGACTAATTCCCCTCCCCTCCTGACCCTGTCCCACCCTCCCAGACACTGTTAAACCCTGTCAGACTAACTCCCCTCCCCTCCCCACCCTGTCCCACCCTCCCAGACACTGTTAAACCCTGTCAGACTAATTGCACTCCCGTTCTGACCCTGTCCCACACTCCCAGACACTGTTAAACCCTGTCAGACTAATTCCCCTCCCCTCCTGACCCTGTCAGACCCTCCCAGTCACTGTTAAACCCTGTCAGACTAATTCCCCTCCCCTCCTGACCCTGTCCCATCCTCCCAGACACTGTTATACCCTGTCAGACTAATTCCCCTCCCCTCCTGACCCTGTCCCACCCTCCCAGACACTGTTAAACCCTGTCAGACTAATTCCCCTCCCTCCCCACCCTGTCCCACCCTCCCAGTCACTGTTATACCCTGTCAGACTAATTCCCCTCCCCTCCTGACCCTGTCCCACCCTCCCAGACACTGTTAAACCCTGTCAGAGTAATTCCCCTCCCCTCCTGACCCTGTCCCACCCTCCCAGTCACTGTTAAACCCTGCCAGACTAATTCCCCTCCCCTCCTTACCCTGTCCCACACTCCCAGTCACTGTTAAACCCTGTCAGACTAATTCCCCTCCCCTCCTGACCCTGTCCCACCCTCCCAGTCACTGTTAAACCCTGTCAGACTAATTCCCCTCCCTCCCCACCCTGTCCCACCCTCCCAGTCACTGTTAAACCCTGTCAGACTAATTGCACTCCCCTCCTGACCCTGTCACACCCTCCCAGACACTGTTAAACCCTGTCAGAATAATTCCCCTCCCCTCCTGACCCTGTCACACCCTCCCAGACACTGTTAAACCCTGTCAGAATAATTCCCCTCCCCTCCTGACCCTGTCACACCCTCCCAGACACTGTTAAACCCTGTCAGAATAATTCCCCTCCCCTCCTGACCATGTCCCACCCTACAGTCACTGTTAAACCCTGTCAGACTAATTCCCCTCCCCTCCTGACCCTGAAGTGATTGCCTCGTGTCTGTCCATTCCTGACCTTGTGGGTTTCCTGGGCCCCACTGCAGGACATTCCCAGAGCCTCATTGCGGAATAACAGGATTCTCCTGTTCCAGTGTGAACATGGACACCATTGTCCATCCTTCCATATCACAGCAGACACACAGAATTACTACTCATTGTTCACACTCAATTCCTTCAGGACAGAGGTCAATTTTTCTGGGAATGTGTTTCCACAGGTTGTGCAGTGGATCCCAGATCCCCAGGTTTGGATCCTGATTCGTAAAGTGAGACCTTCTCAAGTCGTGTTTCCATCCCGTCTCAGAAATGTGAGCAGTGTCACCGTCAGAGGGATCTTCACAGATGGTTCCTCCCTCACACTTTCTCATCCTCACTGTCTTCAGTGGGTCACTGATTGACCTGAAATGAAGCAACGTCCTGAGGGAACTCGGAGACAGTTTTTATATTGAAAGAAATTGGTTTTGCATCTGACATTAACAAATTTCAAATGTTATGCAAATTTCTGTACATAAATATCAGTTTTACATATTCTAATTCTTAAATAAGTATATAAATATTATAAATCTGAGTTATTGTTGAATACTAAAATCTATCACTCCTTATCACCATTGTTTAACTGCAATCACCAATATGTGTCATTTGTAATCATTAAAAGTTATTTATTGACTTATTGATTGTGATGTTTTTATTAATGATTTCACAAGAACGATGATATTCATTTACACAGCAGCAGCTTGTGGCAGTTGCTGAGTTCAATTTGTGTGGCACGGTGGCATAGTGGTTAGCTCTGCTGCCTCACAGCGCCAGAGATACAGGCGATTGTCTGCGTGGGTTTGCGTGGGTTTCCTCCCACAGTCCAAAATGAGCAGGTTAGGTAAATGGGCCATACTAAATTGCCCGTAGTGTTAGTGAAGGGGTAACTGTCGGGGAATGCGTCTGGATGGGTGGCGGGTCGGTGTGGACTTGTTGGGCCGAAGTCCTGTTTCCGCACTGTAAGTAATGTAATCTAATCTAATCAGTGTGAACTGGGGGAGTTAAGACCATATCCATCTGCCTCTATTGTAAAATCCAAGTCCCAGGTGATAACTCCATACCCGTCAACACAATCAGGGAAAGTCCATTCCCAGAGAGTGGGAACACACAAGTGTGAGGGAATGGAGATTGTGTCAGAACCTGATGGAGATTCTGGACATCGCTTCCATTCCATCGATATTCCCTGAGGATGTGAGTGTGTGTGGTGGGTTTGATGACCAACATCAGACTTGTACTAAAGGACATAGCTGCTAGACGGGGTCTGCAGCAGGTTGTGAGGGAACCAACAAGAGGGAAAAACATACTTGATTCCATCTTTCCAATCTACCAGCTGCAGGTACAAATGTCCATGACAGTCTCAGTGAGAGTGACCATCGCACTGTCCTTGTGGAGGCAAAGTCCCACTGTCACATTGGGAATAACCTCCATCGTATTGTGTGGTACTATCACTGTGTTAAATGGAACAGACTTGGATCAGATCTAGCAGCTCAAGCCTGGGTATCCATGAGGCACTGTGGGCCACGAACAGCAGCAGAACCATACTCCAGCACAATCTGTAACCTCATGGCCTGGCATAGCCCCCACTGAACCATTAACACCAAGCCAGGGGATCAACCATGGTTCAATGGGGAGTGCAGGAGGGCATGCCAGGAGCAGCACCAGACATACCTGAAGATGAGGTACCAACCTGGTGAAGCCACCAAACAGGACGACTTGCATGTCACATAACAGAAGCAACAAGTGATAGACAGAGCTAAGTGATCCCACAACCAACGGATCCGATCTCAGCTCTGCAGTCCTGCCACATTCAGCCAACCCACTGGAGGCTCCACAAATATTCCCACTCTCACTGATGAAACAGCCCATTACCTCAGTGTGAAAGATAGGCCTGAAGGTTTCACAGCAATCTTCAGTCAGAAGTGTCATCTCAGCCTCCTCCAGTGGTCCCCAGCATTACAGATACCAGTCTTCAGCCAATTCAATTCACTCCACGTGATATCAAGAAACAGTTGAAGACACTGGGTACTGCAAAGGCTTCAGGCCCTGACAACATTCAGGCAATAGTACTGAAGGCTTGTGCTCGAGAACTTGCCACTCCCCTATCCAAACTGTTCCAGTCCAGTTACAACACTGGCATCTACCCAACAATGTAGAAAATTGCCCAGGTATATCTTAGACACAAAAAGCAGGACAAACCCAATCTGCCCCATCAGTCTCCTCTCGATCATCAGTAAAGTGATGGAAGGTGTCATTAACAGTGCTATCAAGCAGCACCTGCTCAGCAATAACCTGCTCAGTGACGCCCAGTTTGGGCTCTGCCAGGGTCACTCAGCTCCTGACCTCAATACAGCCTTGGTTCGAACATGGCCAAAAGAGCTGAATTCCAGAGGGGAGGTGGGAGTGACAGCCCCTGACATCAAGGCTGCATTCGACCGAGTGTGGCATCATGGAACTCGAGCAGAACTGGAACCAATGGGTATTGGGGGGAAACTCTCCAGTGGATAGAGTCATACCTGACACATAGGAAGGTGGTCTTGGTTGTTGGAGGTCAGTCATCTCAGCTCCAGGAAAGCTCTGCAGGAGTCCCTCAGCGTGGTGGCCTAGGCCCAACCGTCTTCAGCTGCTTCATCAATGACCTTCCCTCCATCATAAGGTCAGAAATGGGGATGCTTGCCAGTGATTGCACAATGTTCAGCACTATTTGCAACTCCTCAGACACTGAAGCAGTCCATGTTCAAATGCAACAAGGTCTGGACAATATCCAGGCTTCGGCTGACAAGTGGCAAGTAACATTTGCGCCACACAAATGCCAAGTTATAACCATCACCAACAAGAGACAATCTCACCACCACCCCTTGGCATTCAATGGTGTTACCATCACTGAATCCCCCCACTGTCAACAGCCTGTGAGTTATCATTGATCAGAAACTCAGTTGGACTCACCACATAAATGCAGTGTCTACAAGAGCAGGTCAGAGGCTAGAGAGACTACAGCAAGTAACTCGTCTCCTTATTTCCCAAAGCCTGTCCACCAACTACAAGACACAGGTCAGGAGTGTGATGGAATACTCTCTGCTTGCCTGGATGAGTACAGCCATCTCAACACTGAAGAAGCTTGATACCATCCAGGACCTAGCAACCCAACTGATTGGCACTGTATCCACCAACATCCAGTCCCCCCACCACTGACACTCAGTTACAGCAGTGTTTGCTATCTACAGAAATTCATCAAAGATCCTTAAACAGTGCCTTTCAAACCCACAACCACCTCCATCTGGAAGGTCAAGGTCAGCAGATAAATGGGAACACCACCACCTTCATGTTCCCCTCCAAGTCATTCACCATCCTGACTCGGAAATATATCGCCATTCCTTCACTGTTGCTGGTCAAAATCCTGGATTTCCCTCCCACATGGCATTGTGGCTCAACCCACAGGAGGTAGACTGCAGCAGTTCAAGAAGGCAGATCACCACCACCTTCTCAAGGGCAACTAGGGACGGGTAATAAATGCTGGCCAGTCAGAGACACCCACAACCCACACAAACAGAATCAATACAAAAACTGGGGGAGGTGTGATACATGGTTATTGTCTCTGGAGGAGGAATCCAGTGACCAAAGTATCATTCCAGAATGAGAAGCCTCTTTCTCCTCCAGGGAGTTGTTCAATGTTCACACCTGGATGGGACAGGACAGCAGAGCTTCGATCTTATCTATCGGTTGTGGAATCACTAAGTTCTGACTCTGCTCCCTCTGCTGTTTACTGCACAATCAGTCCTGATCTGACACTTCACTGACCAACACCATCACTTACAAGTTCCCCTCCAAGCCACTCACCATCCTGACTTGGAAATATATTGAGGAGAAGGGCTTATGCCCGAAACATCGATTCTCCTGTTCCCTGGATGCTGCTTGACCTGCTGCGCTTTTCCAGCAACACATTTTCAGCTTGGAAATATATTGCACTTCCTACACTGTCACTGGGTCAAAATCCTGGAATTCCCTCCCACCACCACATGAGTTGCTGCTGTTCAGGAAGGTAGCTCACCCCCACCTTCTCAAGGACCGTTAGGGACGGGAAATAAATTCCAGCAGCCAGTGATTCCCACGTCTCTCCAGTGGATAAAAAAGACATCACTTTTCATCTCTCCTTGGTCCTGCTCCTGTGATCCCTCCCACATTCCTCATTGAACCAGGGTTGGTCCCCTGGCTTGGTGGTAATGAGAGACTGGGGGTTGGGGTGAGCCATGAGGTTACAGTTTGTATTGGATGGCAGTTCTGCTGGTGTTGATGACCCACAGTACCTCATGGACACACAGTCTTCATCTGCTCGAACTGTTCACATCCCACAGGAGGGGAGGGGCTTGGGGGTGTGCCATGAGGTTTAATGGGGAAATGTGTTCCCATATGATGGTTATTGGTAGGAGCAGGGTGCAGTGAACAGTCTGTTTCCAACCCCCCCCCCCCACCCCACACTGGGTTCTCTGTACCTGACTCTCACCATCAATCATCCCACCTCCCCCCCCCCCTCCCCCCACTAGGTTCTCTACCTGACCCTCACCATCAATTCCCCCCCTCCCCCCCCACTGGGTTCTCTGTACCTGTCTCTCACATTAATCTCCCCCCCCCCCCCTCCTCACACTGGGCTCTCTGTACCTGACTCTCACCATCAATTCCGCCCCCCCACCCCCCACTGGGTTTTCTGTACCTGACTCTGATCATCAATCCCCCCCTCCCCACCCCCACCCCCCCACACTGTGCTCTCTGTACCTGACTCTGACCATCAATCCCCCCCTCCTCTCCGCCCCCCCCCCCCCCCCCCCCGCCACACTGTGCTCTCTGTACCTGACCCTCACCATCAACTCCCCCACCCCCCTCACACTGGGATCTCTGTACCTGATTCTCATCATCAATTCCCCCCCCCCCCCCCCCCGGGTTCTCTGTACCTGTACCAACCGGATTCACTGTAATTAAAAGTTTCAATCAATTCAGAAATAAATCCTTTTCACAAAAGCCCACAGGCAACCTGACTCTCTGTAATTAATCCACTCCATGTTCCCTCACATCAAACTCTCTGTCAGGTTTAGCTCATTGATCACTGACTGGGTGAAGAATCTCTCTCACTGTAACTGTGTCCTCCTGTTCTGAATCTCTCGGTTTAGTTTAAAACCAATCTCAGATTTCTCGTTTCCAGACTGTTTAATGTTTTATAAATCCCATCAGGTGCTTCCTTTCCTTGTAGAATAGCCCAATTCTCTTTGCCACGTGACCCAGAACCTTGACCCTGGGGGTGAGCCTGGGTGTTCCTCTCT
This sequence comes from Chiloscyllium plagiosum, assembly GCF_037043375.1. Taxonomy (NCBI): domain Eukaryota; kingdom Metazoa; phylum Chordata; class Chondrichthyes; order Orectolobiformes; family Hemiscylliidae; genus Chiloscyllium; species Chiloscyllium plagiosum. The sequence goes on along the minus strand of NW_028270173.1, from coordinate 51,006,563 downwards.
CTGCACTCCCCCCTTCCACACTCCCCTCCCAGGGTCTGAGTGTCTCCCCTGTGACTGTGTCCTGAATTAGACTCAGTACCAGGAAGAACACTAGGGTCCATGGGATTCCCAGCCAGCAGAGGGTTAGCAGTGATTGATACTGACCTGTGACCCATGACCCAGAGTGGCACCATGCCTCAGTGGTTAGCACTTCTGCCTCACAGCCCCAGGGACCTGAGTTTGATTCCAGCCTTGAGCGACTGCCTGTGTGGAGTTTCCCTGAGTCTGCATGGGGTTCCTCCGGGTGCTCCAGTTTCCTGTCACAGTCGAACAGATGCACCTTGGGTGGATTGGCCATGCTCAATTGCCCACAATGTCCAGGGTTTATTTTTTGGCTAACATGTGCAGGGATGTGTATGTTGGGTGGATTAGCTGGAGGGATTCTATGATTCACGAATGGCCTTTTAATCTCCCAGTTCACAGAGAGAGAATGGAAAGCTGAATTCTGTACTCATCGGGAGAGACTCAGGAAAAACACAGGGAGGTAAAGGAAAGGATCACAACATTCTGGGTATACACTGTCCCTATTCCAGTCAGGGACTGGGAATTAAACACTCTGAGGGGAAACAGCTTCTGTTTACAAACTGGAAAAACCAGTAATACAACAATCTTTGGAGACTGCACCCTATTTGTTGAGAAATTTGATCCATTGTTTGATGTGAAGCTGCAGAAGCAGAAAAATGGAACAAGTGCTAAGTGATGACCCGGTCCCAGTGACGGGGAAGCTCCAGCACAGCCAGGCTGAGGTTCAGGCTCTGAGCCAGTAAGGCTGGGGCTGAGAAGAGTCCTGAAGAAGGGCTTATGCCCGAAACGTCGATTCTCCTGTTCCCTGGATGCTGCCCGACCTGCTGCACTTTTCCAGCAACACATTTCCAGCTCTGATCTCCAGCATCTGCAGACCTCACTTTCTCCGCTGAGAAGAGTAAGACCAGCAAGGTACCACAAAACAGCACGGGAACGGTGTCTGGAGGCACCCAGAAGGAAGGGCAGGCTGTAGCGGAGCAGACGGCAGACAGCGGGGAGATGCAGCAGCCGATCCAAGCTCCTTCAGGACAGATGGAGGAAATGGAAGAGAAGGGACCAAAGGAGGCAGAGGATTGGATTACTGTGAAAAGCAGGAAGAGGAAACCTCCCAGAGCCACCCAGCGAAGGGGGAAGCGACACCTACACGGCGAGGATACAGGCAGCTCTTCCGACGGTGAGGACGGGCGCAAGGAGGGTCGTCACCAGAGGAAGGGACAGAGCGCCACGGGGAAAAAGGAGGGCAGCACCGCCCAAGCAGGAAAAGACCATCCCTCTGAGGGGACGGGTAAAGCCCTCCCCCCACCCGGTGAGAACCAAGAGGTACCCACCGGCCCACAGCTCCAGGTAACTGGGAGCAGCGGTCCTGTGACAGCCCCACTGTCAGATGGAGAACTGGACCGTGCGGACCCTGGGCCCGACCCGAATACACCAGAGCGGGGAAATGGCTCCAGCGTGGAGCCGGACAGCTACCTCAGCCCTAGGAAGGTCCCCAGACAGCTACCCCAGAGGGGCAAGACCAGCAGCAAATGGACACTGTTAACCTCGTAAACTGTTAAAATGGGGTTAAAAATTGCCAGCATCAATGTGTGTAGCATCAAATCGGCCAACGTTAAAGCCGACGTCCTGTTCCTGCAGGAGTGTGGGATGCTGCACCTCAGCAGCTACAGGAGATGGTCGAGCCTGTGGGCCCATGGGCCGTCAGTTTGGTCGGGGGGCAACGATAGCCGCGCCTCCGGCCTGGGTATCCTGTTGAGAGGAGGCAACTTCACCATCTCCGAGGTTAAGGAGGTGGTGGGCGGGCGCCTCCTCGTCGCCGACGTCATGTACAGGAATGCTCCCCTGAGACTGATTAATGTGTACGCCCCAGTGGGTAAGAGGGAACGGTTGGCCGTCCTGCAGCAGCTTCCACTGTTGCTGGCTACGTCCAGGCCGGCCATTCTGGCCGGAGACTTCAACTGTATCATTGATGCAGATGGACGATCCGGCGGGGGTACAGTAAACTGGACACCACGTCCAGAGCCCTGATGGACACAGTAAAAGATGCCAAGCTGCACGACGTCTTCAGCACTCCTGCAGACGGAGCGCAGCGTAGATACACCTGGTCACGGCCAGGCGGGTCTATCCACTCAAGGATAGATTACCTGTTTGTGTCCCGAACGCTCTCGGTCAGATCCACCGATGTCAAGCCGGTGTTCTTCTCCGACCACTGCCTCCTGCTGGCCGACTGTCACCTACAGGATGAGCAGCGGGTGGGTAAGGGAACGTGGAAGCTGAACACTAAGCTGTTGACCCCGGGAAACATTGAGGAGCTCAAGAGGGACTACGCAGGTTGGAGAACCGTGAAGCCCCTTTTTGAGTCCCCAGCGGACTGGTGGGAAACAGTAAAAGGGAACATCAAGAGGTTCTTCATCCTCAAAGGTGTTCAGGAGGCGAGAGAGAGGCGGGGAAAACTGTCCCAGCTCCAGGTAAGTATGCAGAACCTGCTCCTGCTGCAGACGATGGGGGTCGATGTCACGGAGGACCTCAAGGAGGTGAAGGGCCAGCAAGCCTCGCTCTTTGCTTCGGAGGCCTCCAAGATAATCTTTCGGTCCAGGGTCCGCTCGGTGGAGCAGGACGAGACGTGCTCATGTTTCTTCTTCCAGAAGGTGCACAAGGAGAGCTCTGTGCTCAGCAGCCTGAAGGAAGAAGATGGCTTGCTAACGTCATCTCAGGCTGACGTCATGAGGATCAGTAAATCCTTCTATACCAGTCTGCATGACGCGAAGCCGACCGACAGCGCGGCCTCCCAGTCGTTCCTGTCCTCTATCACGGAGGTCTTAGACGACAGAACACGCGAGAGGCTGGACCAGCCGCTATCTCTGGACGAGCTGACCAAAGCACTCGAGTCCTTCGAAAAGTATAAAACTCCCGGAAGCGACGGCTTACCAGTTGAGCTCTATTCCGCTCTGTGGGACTTGATTGGCCAGGACCTGCTGGAGGTGTATGTCAGTATGCTTCGGGCAGGTACCATGAGTGAATCCATGAGGAAAGGCCTCATCACCCTCATCTACAAGCGGAAGAGGGAGAGGGAGGAATTCAAAAATTGGAGACCAATCTCACTGTTGAATGCGGATTACAAAATCCTGTCAAAGGTAATCGCCAACCGGGTCAGGTCTGCTCTGGGGTCGGTGATTCACCCTGACCAAACCTGTGCTGTGCCGGGCAGGAAGATCGCTGAGAGCTCGCGCTCCTCAGGGATACGATCGCCTACGTGCAGGACAGAGGGTTGGGCACCTGCCTGATCAGCCTTCACCAGGAGAAAGCCTTTGACAGGGTATCACACACGTATATGAGAGATGTTCTCTCCAAAATGGGCTTTGGGGAGGGAATCTGCAATTGGATCAGACTGCTCTACACCAACATTGTCAGTGCAGTCTCAATCAATGGGTGGGAATCAGATAGCTTCCCAGTCAGATCTGGAGTCAGGCAGGGCTGCCCTTTCTCTCCTGCCTTGTTTGTGTGCTGTATAGAGCCATTTGCCGAGTCCATCAGGAAGGATGCGAGCCTGAGAGGGGTGACTATTCCTGGCACCGGGGCCTGCAGGTTAAGGCCTCCCTGTACATGGATGACGTCGCCGTTTTCTGCTCGGATCCGCTGTCCGTGTGCAGACTCATGTGCATATGTGACCAGTTCGAATGGGCCTCGGGTGCCAAGGTAAACCGCGTTAAGAGCGAGGCCATGCTCTTCGGGAACTGGGCCGAACAATCCTCGATCCCCTTCACCGTCAGGACCGACCACCAGAAGGTGCTGGGTATTTTGTTCGGGAGGGGCTGGGGTGTGCGCCAAGTCTTGGGAGGAGCGTATCAGCAAAGTGAGGCAGAAACTGGGCAGATGGAAGCTACGGTCGCTCTCCATCGCGGGAAAAAACCTGGTCATCAGGTGTGAGGCACTGTCATTGCTGTTATACGTGGCACAGGTCTGGCCTATTCCCAGAACCTGTGCCGCTGCAGTCACCTGGGCCATCTTCCAGTTTATATGGAGGTCAAACATGGACCGGGTCCGAAGGGACTCGCTGTTCAAACATCTGGGTAACGGGGGAAAAAATACACCCAATGCCACCCTCACCCTGATGGCCACCTTTGTGTGTGGCTGCATCAAGCTGTGCGTGGATCCCCGGTACGCAAACACCAAGTGTCACTTCGTACTGAGGTTCTACCTGTCCCCGGTGTTGCGAATGATGGGCCTGGCCTCGCTGCCGCGGAACGCTCCGAGTAGTTGGACCGTTCCGTATCAACTGTCCTTCGTGGAGAAGTTTATGAAGAAAAACATCTTTGACCACAAGTCCATCAGGAAGTGGTCAGCACGTAGTGTCCTTGAGACCCTTTGGGAAAAGGAGAGGGCGGATCCTATCGAGCGGTTTCCTTGAGCAGACTGTCAAAGCCATTTGGCAGAATGCCTCATCGCCAGAACTTTTCAACAAGCACCAAGACATGGCTTGGCTGGTGGTGAGAAGGGCTCTGCCTGTGAGATCCTTTATGCACGCCCGGACTCTCTGCCGCACCGCACGCTGCCCTCGAAGCGGCTGCAGGGGTGACGAGACTGTCACACACCTCCTTCTGGAATGTGCCTACGCAGAGGAAGTCTGGAGAGGAATGCAGTGGTGTTTGTCGAGGTTCGTCCCAAGCAATGCCGTGACGCGGGACTCCGTGCTCTACAGCCTGTTCCCCTGGCCGAGACGGACATCAACTGTGCCTGGAGGGTCATCAACTCGGTGAAGGACGCTCTGTGGGCGGTCCGAAACCTGCTGATCTTCCAGCTGAAGGAGTTGACCCCGACTGAGTGTTGCAGACTGGCACATTCCAAGGTCCAGGACTACGTGTTGAGGGACGCGCTGAAGCTTGGGGCAGCTGCCGCCAAGGCGCGGTGGGGAAAGACCACTGTGTAACGTCTGCCTGCCTAACGAAGAACAGGGGGCCCACACAGTCATTTGGGCTCTGCTGACGCCTCAGCTAAATATATGGCCATATGATTGATAAACGTACAGAAAAATGTACAAAATGATAAATTCTGATCTCTGTATGTAAATGTTTACATATGTATGGCATGACCAACTGTACAGACCATCAAATTATTTTATGAATAAAGTATATTTTTGAAATAAAACAAAATAAATTGGCAGGGCAGGAGCAGCCTCATTAAACAAGCTGGGACTGATTGTGGGACCAGGAAGCATTCCAAATTATCAAAAATTCACAAACTGTTTTTCATTTTTCTTCTGCCAAAAGTTTCAAAACATCACACACGAGTCAAACACTGGTGTTGTATGCTTACAGATCCAAACTGTATTTGCTTAATACTTTTGTGCAAACCTTGAACTTTAAGTGCAATCGAGCAGGGGCATGATCGACTCTGAAGAGAATGACAGGATTGTGGGCCAAGAGACTTTGGTTCAAATGAGCAGCTCTGGAATTGACACACCTCTCTCTCCCGAAGTGGATTCCTGCTGTTGTTCAATGTGGAACGACAAGTCAGAGACAAAAACACTGCAGATACTGGAATCCAAAATAATCAGGCAGGAGGCTGGAAGAACACAGCAAGCCAGGCAGCATCAGAAGGGGGAGAAGTCCACATTTCAGGTGTAACCCTTCTTCAGGACTGGGGGTGGGGATGGGAGGACCTGCAGGTAAAGGGGGTGGTGGGGGCAGAGTGGTGAAGTGGGGGATAGGTGAATACAGGTAGAGGACACAACCTGGTTGGTCAATGGAAGGAGTGAATCCGGTGGGTGTCAGGGAGCAGTGGAAGGGGGGGGGGGGGGGGGGGGGGGTGGGCTGGGTAGGGAGTCAGGGAATGGTACAGGAGGTTATTTTGAACAACGAGTTTTTCCTCCCTCTTGTCATCCAGAAGTCCTTTGCTGCACCATCTCCATTCCAAACCTAAACTTAGGGAACGGTTCACCGAGCATCTCAGGCGGGACCACAGGGACTGACCGGACCTCCCATTTTAATTCCCCTTCCCACTCCCTTTCCAACACGACCAGCCTTGGTCTCCTCCACTGCCACAATGAACCCAACTGCAAATTGGAGGAACAACACCTCATCTTCCTCTGGACAGCCTCCAGCCTGGAGGACTCAACATTGGGTTCTCCAGTTTTAAATAACCTCCCTCCCCAACCCCCAACTCCCTTCCCAACCTCTCCCCCATCCCTTCCACTGCTCCCTCCCACCAACTGGATTCATTCCACCCATTGACCAAATGGGTTGTACCCTCTACCTGTCTTCACCTATCCCCATTTCACCACCCTGCTCTTACCACCCCCTTTATCTGCACCCCACCCCGAACACCCACCCCTAGTCCTGAAAAAGGGTTACACCCGAAACGTTCACCTCTCCACCTCCTGGTGTTGCCTGGCCTGCTGTAGGATTACAAGAGAGGGCAGCACCGTTTCTGTGCCAAGAAGCTCAGGTTACTGTGTACCCAAATGTTGAATGGAATTTCACAGGGAAGGTGGGGCTTAAAAACACTCGGTGAGACAAATCAGGAAAAACAGCTTGTTGTTTGCCAGTCGGGGACTGGACTGAAGGACATAACACACTCTAACGTCACTGGTGTCTGAGCACTCTGACACGATGGCTCTCCTCAAGCTCTTCCCCACAGACTACACCTTGGCCCTATCGCTGCTGGCCCTCTTTCTCTTCCTGGTCGTGTCCGTAATTCGGCGGAGAGTTCCCATGAATTTCCCTCCCGGACCAACCCCGCTTCCTCTGATCGGAAACCTAGGTCAGGGAGGAGGGTGGAATGGATAGGTGGAAAAGATTAGATTAGATTACTTACAGTGTGGAAACAGGCCCTTCGGCCCAACAAGTCCACACCGACCCGCCGAAGCGCAACCCACCAATTACCCTACATTTACCCCTTTACCTAACACTACGGGCAATTTAGCATGGCCAATTCACCTGACCTGCACATCTTTGGAGTGTGAGAGGAAACCGGAGCACCTGGAGGAAACCCACGCAGACACGGGGAGAATGTGCAAACTCCACACAGCCAGTCGTCTGACTCGGGAATTGAACCCGAGTCTCTGGCGCTGTGATGCAGCAGTGCTAACCACTGTGCCACCGTGCCGCCCCACGGAAAAGGAGTTAGGCAGGTAGGACAAGTCTGGACAAGTAATGGGGACAGTGCTGAGCTGGAAGATTGAAATTAGGATGAGGTGGGGGAAGGGGAAATGAGGAAGTTTCACAACCATGTCGTGAAACAAACTCAACTTCAACAGCTTCCTCATTTCCCCTTCCCCCACCTCATCCTAGTTTCAAACTTCCAGCTCAGCACTGTCCCCATTACTTGTCCGGATTTGTCTGACCTGCCCAGCTCCTTTTCCACCTGTCCACTCCACCCTCTCCTCCCTGACCTATCACCTTCACCCCCTCCCCCACTCACCTATTGTACTCTATGCTACTCTCTCCCCACCCCCACCCTCCTCTAGCTTATCTCTCCACGCTTCAGGCTCACTGCCTTTATTCCTGATGAAGGGCTTTTGCCCGAAACGTTGATTTTACTGCTGCTCCTCGGATGCTGCCTGAACTGCTGTGCTCTTCCAGCACCACTAATCCAGAATCTGGTCTCCAGCGTCTGCAGTCATTGTTTTTACCTACTTTCTCCCCACCCCACCCTCCTCTAGCTTATCTCTCCACGCTTCAGGCTCTCTGCCTTTATTCCTGATGAAGGGCTTTTGCCCGAAACGTTGATTTTACTGCTCCTCGGATGCTGCCTGAACTGCTGTGCTCTTCCAGCACCACTAATCTAGAATCTGATTTCCAGCATCTGCAGTCATTGTTTTTACCACAAACTTATATGTGTGTGGGTGCGGGGGAGACTGAGTGTGTGTCTGTGCATGTGGGGGTGAGTGTATGTGAGAGAGTGAGAGTGTGGGGGGTGTATGTGTGAGTGTATGAGAGAGGGTCTGTGTGTGTGTGGTGTGTGTGTTTGGGTGTATGTATGAGAAAGTGTGTGTGTGTGTGTATATATACATATTCAAAGTTTGGGTGAAGATTTGTAGCTCGGGTGCTCATTGTTGTGGTTCTGTTCACCGAGCTGGGAATTTGTGTTGCAGACATTTCGTCCCCTGTCTAGGTGACATCTTCAGTGCTTGGGAGCCTCCTGTGAAGTGCTTCTGTGATCTTTTCTCCGGCATTTATAGTGGTTTGAATCTGCCACTTCCAGTTGTCAGTTCCAGCTGTCCGTTGCAGTGGTCGGTATATTGGATCCAGGTTGCTTATTGATTGAATCTGTGGATGTGTGCCATGCCTCGAGGAATTCACTGGCTGTTCTCTGTTTGGCTTGTCCTATAATAGTAGTGTTGTCCCAGTCGAATACTGGCCAACATTGGCCTTCCTGGCCAACGTTAAAGCCGACGTCCTGTTTCTGCAGGAGTGTGGGATACTGCACCTCAGCAGCTACAGGAGATGGTTGAACCTGTGGGCCCATATGCCGTCAGTTTGGTCAGGGGGCAACGATAGCCGCGCCTCCGGCCTGGGTATCCTGTTGCGAGGAGGCAACTTCACCATCTCCGAGGTTAAGGAGGTGGTGGGCGGGCGCCTCCTCGTCGCCGACGTCATGTACAGGAATGTTCCCCTGAGACTGATTAATGTGTACGCCCCAGTGGGTAAGAGGGAACGGTTGGCCGTCCTGCAGCAGCTCCCACTGTTGCTGGCTACGTCCAGGCCGGTCATTCTGGCCGGAGACTTCAACTGTATCAATGATGCAGATGGACGATCCGGCGGGAGGGACAGTAAACTGGACACCACGTCCAGAGCCCTGATGGACACGGTAAAAGATGCCAAGCTGCACAATGTCTTCAGCACCCCTGCAGACGGAGCGCAGCGTAGATACACCTGGTCACGGGCAGATGGGTCTATCCGCTCAAGGATAGATTACCTGTTTGTGTCCCGAACGCTCTCGGTCAGATCCACCGACGTCAAGCCGGTGTTCTTCTCTGACCACTGCCTCCTGCTGGCCGAATGTCACCTACAGGACGAGCAGTGGGCTGGTAAGGGAACGTGGAAGCTGAACACTAAGCTGTTGACCACGGGAAGCATTGAGGAGCTCAAGATGGACTACACTGGATGGAGAACCGTGAAGCCCCACTTTGAGTCCCCAGCGGACTGGTGGGAAACAGTAAAAGGGAACATCAAGAGGTTCTTCATCCTCAAAGGTGTTCAGGAGGCGAGAGAGAGGCGGGGAAAACTGTCCCAGCTCCAGGAAAGTATGCAGAACCTGCTCCTGCTGCAGACGATGGGGGTGGATGTCACGGAGGACCTCAAGGAGGTGAAGGGCCAGCAAGCCTCGCTCTTTGCCTCGGAGGCCTCCAAGATAATCTTCCGGTCCAGAGTCCGCTCGGTGGAGCAGGACGAGACGTGCTCACGTTTCTTCTTCCAGAAGGTGCACAAAGAGAGCTCTGTGCTCAGCAGCCTGAAGGAAGAAGATGGCTTGCTAACGTCATCTCAGGCTGACGTCATGAGGATCAGTAAATCCTTCTATGCCAGTCTGTATGACGCGAAGCCGACCGACAGCGCGGCCTCCCAGTTGTTCCTGTCCTCTATCACGGAGGTCTTAGACGACAGAACACGCGAGAGGCTGGACCAGCCGCTATCTCTGGACGAGCTGACCAAAGCACTCGAGTCCTTCGAAAAGAATAAAACTCCCGGAAGCGACGGCCTACCGGTCGAGCTCTATTCCGCTCTGTGGGACTTGATTGGCCAGGACCTGCTGGAGGTGTATGTCAGTATGCTTCGGGCAGGTACCATGAGTGAATCCATGAGGAAAGGCATCATCACCCTCATCTACAAGCGGAAGGTGGAGAGGGAGGAACTCAAAAATTGGAGACCAATCTCACTGTTGAATGCAGATTACAAAATCCTGTCAAAGGGAATCGCCAACCGGGTCAGGTCTGCTCTGGGGTCGGTGATTCACCCTGACCAAACCTGTGCTGTGCCGGGTAGGAAGATCGCTGAGAGTCTCGCACTCCTCAGGGATACGATCGCCTACGTGCAGGACAGAGGGTTGGACACCTGCCTGATCAGCCTTCACCAGGAGAAAGCCTTTGACAGGATATCACACACGTATATGAGAGATGTTCTCTCCAAGATGTGCTTTGGGGAGGGAATCTGCAATTGGATCAGACTGCTCTACACCAACATTGTCAGTGCTGTCTCAATCAACGGGTGGGAATCAGATAGCTTCCCAGTCAGATCTGGAGTCAGGCAGGGCTGCCCTCTCTCTCCTGCCTTGTTTGTGTGCTGCATAGAGCCATTTGCCGAGTCCATCAGGAAGGATGCGAGCCTGAGAGGGGTGACTATTCCTGGCAGCGGGGGCCTGCAGGTTAAGGCCTCCCTGTACATGGATGACGTCGCCGTTTTCTGCTCGGATCCGCTGTCCGTGCACAGACTCATGTGCGTATGTGACCAGTTCGAACAGGCCTTGGGACCAAGGTAAACCGAGGCAAGAGCGAGGCCATGCTCTTCGGGAACTGGCCGACCAATCCTCGATCCCCTTTACCGTCAGGACCGACCACCTGAAGGTGCTGGGTATTTGGTTTTGGGGGGCTGAGGCGTGCGCCAAGTCTTGGGAGGAGTGTATTAGCAAAGTGAGGCAGAAACTGGGCAGATGGAAGCTACGGTCGCTCTCCATCACGGGAAAAAACCTGGTCATCAGGTGTGAGGCACTGTCATTGCTATTATACGTGGCACAGGTCTGGCCTATTCCCAGAACCTGTGCCGCTGCAGTCACCCGGGCCATCTTCCAGTTTATATGGAGGTCAAAGATGGACCGGGTCCGAAGGGACTCACTGTATAAAGATCTGGGCAACGGGGGAAAAAATACACCCAATGCCACCCTCACCCTGATGGCCACCTTTGTGTGTGGCTGCATCAAGCTGTGCGTGGATCCCCAGGACGCAAACACCAAGTGTCACTATGTACTGAGGTTCTACCTGTCCCCGGTGTTGTGAAGGATGGGCCTGGCCTCGCTGCCGCGGAACACTCCGAGTAGTTGGACCGTTCCGTATCACCTGTCCTTCATGGAGAAGTTGATGAAGAAAAACTCCTTTGACCACAAGTCCATCAGGAAGTGGTCAGCACGTAGTGTTCTTGAGACCCTTCGGGAAAAGGAGAGGGCGGATCCTATCGAGCGGTTCCCTGAGCAGACTGTCAAAGCCATTTGGCAGAATGCCTCATCGCCAGAACTTTCCAACAAGCACCAAGACATGGCTTGGCTGGTGGTGAGAAGGGCTCTGCCTGTGAGATCCTTTATGCACGCCCGGACTCTCTGCCGCACCGCACGCTGCCGTCGAAGCGGCTGCAGGGGGGACGAGACTGTCACACACCTCCTTCTGGAATGTGCCTACGCAGAGGAAGTCTGGAGAGGAATGCAGTGGTGTTTGTCGAGGTTCGTCCCGAGCAGCGCCGTGACGCGGGACTCCGTGCTCTATGGCTTGTTCCCCGGGACGCACACCGAGACGAACATCAACTGTGCCTGGAGGATCATCAACTCGGTGAAGGACGCTCTCTGGGTGGTCCGAAACCTGCTGATCTTCCAGCTGAAGGAGTTGACCCCGACTGAGTGTTGCAGACTGGCACATTCCAAGGTCCAGGACTACGTGTTGAGGGACGCGCTGAAGCTTGGGGCAGCTGCCACCAAGGCGCGGTGGGGAAAGACCACCGTGTAACGTCTGCATCAGCTAAATATGTGGAGGGTCAATGTACAGACTTGTATATATGAATGATTACTCGATCTCTGTATGCAAAGAAATGGAATGTTTATGTATGTATGGCTTGACCAATTGTTCAGATCTTCAAAATATTTTTATGAATAAAGTATATTTTTGAAATATAAAAAAAATCCTGGTTCTTGAACGTCACTGAATGAATGAAGAACATTCAGAAGGTGAACAGCTAGTGGCTATGCACCAGCTGGGTGGGGCCCTGCAGTTTGAGTTGAGGGAGCTGTGTTCCAGGTTGGTAACTGTGCCACCGCGACACCCTCCCGGGCACCCCCACCACCACCCAAGTACACACCCGTAACCTCCTCCTCTGCTCCAGATGTCTCCTACAACAGCATTCAGATCAGCCTCGACTTCGCTCCAGCTCCCACCTCCACTTCTGGCTCTGCCCTCTCTGCAAGCAAGACTTGGACTACATTTCCCAGGGTCACCCCTGGGTCCTACTGCCAACCCTCAGCCTGTCAGCCAGTGCACCCACTCTCCCTCCTCACCCATCCACCTCCACAATGCACCCTACCCCTCCACCTCTTCCTCTTAACCTCACCCCTCCCACCCCAGCATCCTTTCCCCCCACATCCCCACAACACTCCCCAGCCCACTGCCCTCCCAATCTCCTTTCTCCCCCACACTCACTACCCTCTACCACACCACACATCCAAAACTCACCCACCACATGCCATCACCCTTCTCCCCTCCCCCACATCAGCCACCTCAGGATTCCACCCCAAAATTCCCAACCTCCCTCTGGTGAACCCCTCTTCCACCTCCAAGGTTCCTCCTCCACTTGGTCGCCACCCGCCCTTGTCCTCTGACGTGACATCCACCGCTTCAATGTCTCCAACCCTCCCACACCCACTCCAACCTCACCCCCTCCAAACGTGCAGCACACCACTCGCTCCTCACCAAACGCACTGACAAAGATAGTTGTCTGGACAACGGACCTCAATGTTCCAGAGGCTGAACGTCAACTCTCCAACACCACGTCCTACCCGCCCCCCCCTTGCCCACGACCCCCTCCCCCCCCCAACCTTCGCGACCCATCAGGCTAAATTCACTCACACTGTCTATGCCCTCATTGTCTCCAGTGATCTCCCCTCCACTGCCTCCAAACCCATAGTCCCCATGCCCCACACTGCCCGGTCTACCTGCTCCCCAAGATCCACAAGCCCAACTACTCCAGCTGACCTATCGTCTCGGCATGCCCCTGTCCCACCGAACACATCCCGTCCTACCTTGACTCCATCCTCTCCCCCTTGGATCAGGCATTTCCCACCTACACCCACGACACTGACCACACCCTCCATCTCTTCAGCAACTTCCAGTTCTCTGGCCCCCAGCGCTTGATCTACTCTCTGGACGTGCCGTCCTTATTTACATCCATACCCCACAAGGATGGTCTCCAGGCCCTCCGCCTCTTCCTGTCCAACAGACCGATCCAGACCCCTCCTCCACCAATACCCTCCTCCACCTTGCTGAAAGGGTCCTCACCCTCAATAACTTTTCCTTTAACTCCTCCCATTTCCTCCAAATCAAGGTGGTGTCCATGGGCACCCGGATGGGCCACAGCTACACCTGTCTTTTTGTTGGCTATATCGAACAGTCCCTCTTCGGTACTTATACAGGCACTGTGCCATAACTCTTCCACCATTACATCAATGACTGCATTGGGGCAGCATCCTGAATCCAGACTGAATTGGAGCTATTCAGCGATTTCACCCACAACTTCCACCCCTCCCTCAAATTCATTTGGTCCATTCCGGACACCTCCCTCCCCTTTCTTGACCTCACCATTTCCATCTCCAGCGACAGTCTCCAGATGGATGTTTACTACAAGCCCACAGACTCCCGTAACTACCTGGACTACACCTTTTCCCACCCAGTATCCTGCCAGAATTCCATCCCATTCTCCCAATTCCTCTGCCTCTGCCGCATTTGCTCAGACGAGGAGACATTCCTCTCCCAAGCATCCTAGATGTCCAGCTATTTTGAATAACCAGCTATTCCTCCCTCCATCATCCAGAGAGCCCTCTGCTGCACCACCTCCATTCCCCACTCCACTGCTCTAAACCCCCACCAAAGCAATAAAGTCTGAGTCTCCTTTGTCCTCACCTACCATCCCACCAGTCTGTGTATCCAATGCATCATTCATAAACACTTCCGCCAACTCCAACTCGACCCCACCACCCAGAATATCTCTCCCTGCCCACCCCCCTCTGCCTTCTGCAAGGACAGTTCGCTTCGACAGTCCTTTGTTTGCACCACTCTCCCCACCAACACCCCCGAACCCCCAGGTATCTTCCCCTGCAACCAGAAATGATTCAAAACTTGCCAGTACACCACCTTCCTCAGCTCCATCCAGGGCCCAAACAGTCCTTCCGGGTGAGATAGAGATTCACCTGCCTCTCCTCCAACCTAGTTTACTGCATCAGGTGCTCCCGATGTGGTCTTCTCTACATCGGGGAAACTGAATGTTAACTTAGGGAATGGTTCACCGAGGATCTCTGCCGGGCCCGCAGCTGCTTTAATCCCACTTCCCACTCCCTTTCTGACATGACCATCCTTGACCTCCTGAATTGCCACAACGAACCCAATAACAAATTGGAGGAACAGCACCTCATCTTCCGCCCGGGCTGCCTCCTGCCTGGTGGACTCAACATTGAGTTCTCCAATTTCAAATAACCTCCCTCCCCATCCCCCAACTCCCTTCCCAGCCCCTCCCCCATCCCTTGCACTGCTCCCTCCCACCAATTGGATCCATTCCTCCCATTGACTAACCAGGTCATACCCTCTACCTGTCTTCATCTATCCCCACTTCACCACCCTGCCCCAACCTCCCACGTTATCTGCAGCCCACCACTCCCAACACCCACCCCAGTCCTGAAGAAGTGTTGCACCTGAAATGTTGACCTCTCCACTGCCTGGTTTACTGTGTTCTTCCAGCCACCTCCTGCTTGTCCATCGCAGAACGTCAAAGGAAACAATCTCCAGATTACCCACAGTGCCACACACGGGTCAGGAAACAAGGTGGAGGATAAGCAGATGGATACGTGCCAGGGGATATGGCATTTGGGGGGGTGAAAGTTTGGGGGAATTAGGCTCCTCAGAGGTTAGTAACAATTCTGGAGCAGTTGAGACTTGTCCCGGCCGGATGGTTTGCACCTGAATAGAGGCTAGACCAGCGTCCTGATGGGATAGTATATTAATGTTATTGAGGAGGGTTCAGATTAATTTTTCGGGGGGAATGGGAATGAGAAGGTAACACTAGAGAGGAAAATCCAGGAATTGGAAGAGACAGCTAGCAAGAGAGTGAAAAAGGTTACTTACATTCTGAGTAAGAGGAACAGCAGTAAGGTCTAAATGACCATCACTGGGTCTACCCATGAATTCATGGAGTGTGGTCAATGATATTGGTGAGCCGCTGATGCAGATAGCCAGCCACATGGAAACATGACAACATGGAAATAAGTTAGACCTGAATCTACAAGGACAAAGTATTGCTGTTCCTTCAGCGTCACTGGCTCAACAGTGGATGTGCAAAGAGACTTGAGAGTTTGGGTGCACAGATCTTTGAAATAACGTAAGTAGGTTCAGAATATAATCAAGAAAGTTGGTTGAATGTTGGCCTTCATACCTGGAATACAAAAGGATGAATAAATTATGCTGCAGTTAGACAGGACCCTGGTCAGAGCCCATGTGGAGCACTGTGAGCAGGTCTGGGCTCCACACCTCAGGAAGGATGGAATGGCCTCGGAGGGAGCACAACGAAGGTTTACAGGAATAATACATGTCCTTCAGGGGTAGGTTATGAGGAGAGACGATCCAAATAAGGCCTGCTTTCTCTTAAATTTAGAAGGATAAGGGGTGATCTGATCAAAATCTTCGAGATTGTGAACATGAAAAGGGTGGATAAAGATAAACTATTTCCACTGTTTGGAGAGTCTCGAACGAAAGGACACAGTCTGGGCCAGACTGTTCGGGAGGGAGATATGAGAAAGGGTGGTAGAACACTCTTCCACAAATGGCAGTGGGTGTGGGATCAGTTATTAGTTTTAAACTTGAGGTAGATACATTTTTATGAAGCAAAACCATGAGGGGATATGGGCCAAAGGCAGGAACATGGAGTTCGGCCAAAGATCATTCATGATGTCATTGAGTTGTGGAGGGAGCTTGAGGGGCTGAATGGCCTCCTTCTGTTTCTATGTTCAACATTCTGGAATTCCTTTCCCAACACCATTGAAGGTTTACCCACCTGCACTGCAGTGAGTCAGGAAGGCAGCTCACCAACACCTTCTGGAGGGAAAATACAGATGGGCATCAAATTCTTAAGAATTGGGGATTAATATTCTTTCCTTCATTTTTCGCCCCTGACTTGTGCTACAGCTGATTAGAAATGAAACCTTAATGAAATAACTCTCTCTTTGTTAGCTTGCAGAGAAATATGGCAGTGTATTTTCAGTGGAGCTCGGCCCGCTGAAGGCAGTGGTGTTGACTGGTTACGACACAGTGAAAGACGCTCTTGTGAATCACGCTGATCAATTCAGTGGGAGGCCACACTTACCGATATATGACGCAGTTTCATTCCGAAGTGGTAATTTCCCGCTTTCATCTCTATGTTACTCTTTGGTCATTTCTGTCTTCAACTCAGCTCACCCGATCATGCTGGTTAAAGTGACACAAAATGTTCTGGAATTGAACTGTAGCCTTTTAGCCACTATTTCCCTCAATTTATAAATACCCAAGCTTCTCATTCTCAATAATCCTGGGTTAGGTCAATGTTTATCAGTGAAATGGTCCTGCTCCCCTGCCGTTTCCCTGCATCCCTGAAAAGCCTTTCCCTTGTCAGGCACTTATTCAAATCTTTTTTGAAAACTTCCATTGAATTTCCATTGATCAGGCACTTCTGATCATCACCATTCAATGTGTCTTTCACAAACCCTCTTTGTTTCTTTTGCCATTGCTATGAGCTCTGTGCCATCTGATTCTCAGTCCTCCAGCCAATGGGAAACAGTGTCTTTTCATTGACTCTGACGAGATCCCTTATGATCTTGGATATTTCCATCCAAAAGCTCACACAACCTTCTCTTCTCCAAGGTGAACAACACCACCTTTGACAAGCGATCATCTATCATTCGTCTGATGGTGACCCTCGCTCAACCATTTCCCAACAATGTGGCACTCAGAATTGAATACATTGCTCCACTTGAAGCCAAACAAATGTTTTATTAAATTTCAACATAATTTCCTTTGGTTTTGCTGAAGAAATACACATTTTGACAATCTGAATTCTTGCAATGTGCTAGAAAATGCCAAAGTAATGCCAACCAAAACTTGTGCTGCGTGAGAGGAGGGCTACTAGCAATTAAAATCATTACATTTGCACATCCACAGAAATACATAGTGCAACTTTGGCATCTCATTCAAAACCCCAATACACTCGAGCTTCCTGCTGTCATATTAAATGGCAGGGATCAGATCCCGAGCTGCTAACAGACCTCACATCCCTCCCTTGGTTAAGCTGCTGGGTTGGCAGTCAGACCCTGTTACCTTCCTACTTTTTATTTCCTGCCAATTGGCCACTTGCCAATACCTTGCTGTTTCAAGGTACTGCACTTCTCCCTCACCTCCCTCAATATAATGGGAGTCATTGAATACCTGGGACAATCCCCTGCATCAATAATTTGTCTAACTCCATAAATGTTGCTCAAGCTACAGAACATTAACCTTCACATGATATATTCGAGTTGTTCAATATTAAATCAACAAATAAAAAGGGCACATTTTACTGTGGGACAACCTTAAATATGAACTGACAAACACTGAAATTGGGAGTCATAGATCATAGAGTCATAAAACACTGAAACAGACCCTTCGGCCTAACCAGTCCATGCTGAACGTAATCCCAAACTAAACTTATCCCACTTGATTGCACTTGGTCCACATTCCTCCAAACATTTCTTATTCGTGTACTTATCCAAATGTTTTTTTAATGTTATAACTATATCCACTTCTCCAACTTCCACTGGAAGTTCACTCCACACACAAACCACACTCTGTATAAAACAACTGCCCCCATGTCTTTTTTTAAAACCTTTCTACTCACATCTAAAGAATATGCCCCTTGCCTTGAAATCCTCCATCCCGGAGAGAAAAGACACCTGCCATTCACCTTATCCATGTCCCTCATGATTTTATAAACCTCTGCAAGGTCACCCCTCAACCTCCCCCACTCCAGTGAAAAACGTTGCAGCCTATGCAGCCTCTCCCCATACCTCAAACTCTCTAATCCCAGTAACATCCTGGTGAATCTCTTCTTAACCCCGTCCAGCTTAATAATATCCTCCCTGCAACAGGGAGACCAGAATTGGGCAGACTACATCAAAAGAGGCCACTTGGTTACAAAAATCAGAGGGAAGATGAGATTTGGTTTTACGGCTCTCATTGTCATCTGGAATGCAGTACCTGGGATGGTTCTGGAAGCAGGGTCAACAGGAACATCCAAAGGGGAATTGAGAATGACAACATCAAGAAGAATTTTGTGAAGTCAGACCAATGGGCTCACTCCCCCAAAGAGCACTCATGGATACAATGACCTTCCTCTTGGTTGTAGAATGGTGTAATTCTCAGGAAAGAAAAGGGTGTTAGAAACCTGGGGTTTGGCAGCACTCACAGCAGAACCCATGTACAATATTTGATCAGCTTTTCGTGTGTCACTTTCAGGCGTGATATTCAGTGACGGGAAGTTGTGGCGGGAGAACCGAAAGTTTGTGATCTCAGCTCTCCGAGGATTTGGCATGGGCAAGAAATCCATTGAAGACAGGATCAATGAAGAGGCCAGCTTTCTTGTCAATGTGTTTGAGAGTCACAAGGGTGAGTGCTTGGTAGGTCATGACATGCTGGGATTCATGGTTCCCTCGAAATTGACATTTACAGAAAAGATTTTCACTTGAATAAAAGATCCCAACACCAAGTTCAAGAGAATGTTCCAGGGCAGCATCCACACATCAATGCTGCTGCTGCTGTGAAGATTCAGGACTGTACTTCCCCTCAGTTTAACTCGGTCCTGCCTGATCAGCAGAGACTCTGCCACTCTGGTTCTTTGGTCATCGCCTCCACGTGTTGGTGACAAAGACTCTCATGTGTACAGCAGAGATGTGGGTGGCGAGGTACCTAGACTTGCTGAGCTACGGCAGTGGTGAGGCTCCCAGGTCAGTCACTGTTAGGGTGGCCCAATGGGGCCCTCAGGTTCCAGGTCCCAATACAACTTGGAGACAAGTACAAAGCCTCCTTGTGGGATTTCTTATTTTAAAATGTGGGCTGGTCCGTGCACACCGATTCCCACAGGACACAACAGGATGTGACATTGGTGCAGTGGCAAGGGAGTTTGAAGGTAATTTGAGTCCAGACTCTGGTGTGTAAGCACGGACACAATATGGTCTGTGTCTGGTTGTCTGCTCCTGCACAAAGCTTACTGAATTACTTCCATTCCTTCAGTGTGGACGGTGGTTGCTAAAAGTTAGGTGCGATGGTGTATTAACAGCCTTTCTCATGCTCTTCCCAACTCTCGGGTCAATTTAGGCATTTGTTTGTTCAAGCCATTGGTCCATTTCACCCCTAAGATCTGTTTGTTCCTCCTCGACTTGGTGTGACATAATTGACAGGTGAAATCACCGTCGTCCCTCTCTCTCACTGAGTAGACATGACTGGTGCTGAGTTTAACCTTAAACATGCCTCAGGTGAGGGATGAGATTGAAAAGTTGGGACCTTTATATCAATCACAGCCAGTGTGAGAATTGAGACCATGCTATGTTTTCAAAACTTTACACATGGCATTGGCACCGCTGACTGCCAGCAACATTTTGCCTGTGTCTAGTTGCCTCTTGAGAAGGAGATGGTGAGCTGTCTACTTGAACAATTCCAGTTCACATGCTGTAGGTTGACCCACAATGTCCCAACGGAGGGAATTCCAGGAGTTTGATTCAGTGATGTTAAACAATGATACATTTCTTCCTCCCAACTCCAGTCTCTTCAGAGATGTAGCTTTGAATCCCATCGCTGCCAAGTCATTTTAAGCTGAAGGATTCTGCGTAACCTGAGGTGGAGGATGGGAAAAAATTGTGGCTGTAACAGTTGCTCCATATTGGAGATATTGCAGTGTTGGAGATGATTTCCTGGAATCTTTGGAGCAGTAATTACTGTTTTATAAGCTGTTGCTTTGATTATTTTGGGAAGAAATCAAAACAACAATGATTTTAAAAATGATGAAGCGAGACAAATCAGATAGCACATGGAAGGTTCGAAATGGAGACATCAAACCGAAACAGCTGAACAACCCAGGAATGACCCTGTACAGCTGTGTGACCCAGCAGTGAATGTGCATAACTGTGTGACCCAGCAAGGACCCCGAACAGCTGTGTGAGACAGCGGTGACCCTGTACAGCTGTTCTAACGGAGGGAATTCCAGGAGTTTGATTCAGTGATGTTAAACAATGATACATTTCGTCTTCCCACACTCCAGTCTCCTCAGAGATGTAGGTTTGAATCGCATTGCTGTGACCCAGCAGTCACCCTGCACAGCTGTGTTAACCCAGCAGTGACCCTGTACAGCTGTGTTACCCAGCAGTGACCCTGTACAGCTGTGTGACCCAGCAATGACCCTGTACAGCTGTGTGACCCAGCAGTGATCCTGTACAGCTGTGTTACCCAGCAGTGATCCTGTACAGCTGTGTGACCCAGCAGTGATCCTGTGCAGCTGTGTGACCCAGCAGTGACCCTGCACAGTTGTGTGACCCAGCAGTGACCCTGTACAGCTGTGTGACCCAGCAGTGACCCTGCACAGTTGTGTGACCCAGCAATGACCCTGTACAGCTGTGTGACCCAGCAGTGACCCTGTACAGCTGTGTGACCCAGCAATGACCCTGTACAGCTGTGTTACCCAGCAGTGATCCTGTACAGCTGTGTGAGACAGCAGTGATCCTGTACAGCTGTGTGACCCAGCAGTGACTCTGTACAGCTGTGTGAGACAACAGTGACCCTGCACAGTTGTGTGACCCAGCAGTGACCCTGTACAGCTGTGTGACCCAGCAGTGACCCTGCACAGTTGTGTGACCCAGCAATGACCCTGTACAGCTGTGTGACCCAGCAGTGACCCTGTACAGCTGTGTGACCCAGCAATGACCCTGTACAGCTGTGTTACCCATCAGTGATCCTGTACAGCTGTGTGAGACAGCAGTGATCCTGTACAGCTGTGTGACCCAGCAGTGACTCTGTACAGCTGTGTGAGACAACAGTGACCCTGCACAGTTGTGTGACCCAGCAGTGACCCTGCACAGCAGTGTGACCCAGCAGTGACCCTGTACAGCTGTGAGACAGCAGTGATCCTGTACATCTGTGTGACCCAGCAGTGACCCTGCACAGTTGTGTGACCCAGCAGTGACCCTGTACAGCTGTGTTACCCAGCAGTGACCCTGTACAGCTGTGTGACCCAGCAGTGACCCTGTAGAGCTGTGTAACCCAGCAGTGACCCTGCACAGCAGTGTGACCCAACAGTGACCCTGTACAGCTGTGTGAGACAGCAGTGATCCTGTACAGCTGTGTGACCCAGCAGTGACCCTGTACAGCTGTGTGACCCAGCAATGACCCTGTAGAGCTGTGTAACCCAGCAGTGACCCTGCACAGCAGTGTGACCCAGCAGTGATCCTGTACAGCTGTGTGACCCAGCAGTGACCCTGCACAGTTGTGTGACCCAGCAGTGACCCTGTACAGCTGTGTGACCCAGCAATGACCCTGTACAGCTGTGTTACCCAGCAGTGATCCTGTACAGCTGTGTGAGACAACAGTGATGCTGGACAGCTGTGTGACCCAGCAATGACCCTGTACAGCTGTGTTACCCAGCAGTGATCCTGTACAGCTGTGTTACCCAGCAGTGATCCTGTACAGCTGTGTGACCCATCAGTGACCCTGCACAGCAGTGTGACCCAGCGGTGACCCTGTACAGCTGTGAGACAGCAGTGATCCTGTACATCTGTGTGACCCAGCAGTGACCCTGCACAGCAGTGTGTCCCAGCGGTGACCCTGTACAGCTGTGAGACTTGATCCTGTACATCTGTGTGACCCAGCAGTGACCCTGCACAGTTGTGTGACCCAGCAGTGACCCTGTACAGCTGTGTGACCCAGCAATGACCCTGTACAGCTGTGTTACCCAGCAGTGATCCTGTACAGCTGTGTGAGACCGCAGTGACCCTGCACAGCAGTGTGACCCAGCGGTGACCCTGTGCAGCCATGTGAGACAGCAGTGATCCTGTACAGCTGTGTGAGACAGCAGTGACCCTGCACAGTTGTGTGACCCAGAAGTGACCCTGTACAGCTGTGTGACCCAGAAGTGACCCTGTACAGCTGTGTGACCCAGCAGTGACCCTGTACAGCTGTGTGAACCAGCGGTGACCCTGTACAGCTGTGTGCCCCAGCAATGACCCGGTACAGCTGTGTGACCCAGCAGTGACCCTGCACAGCAGTGAGACCCAGCGGTGACCCTGTACAGCTGTGAGACAGCAGTGATCCTGTACATCTGTGTGACCCAGCAGTGACCCTGCACAGCAGTGTGACCCAGCGGTGACCCTGTACAGCTGTGTGAGACAGCAGTGACCCTGCACAGTTGTGTGACCCAGCAGTGACCCTGTACAGCTGTGTGACCCAGCAATGACCCTGTACAGCTGTGTTACCCAGCAGTGATCCTGTACAGCTGTGTGAGACAGCAGTGACCCTGCACAGCAGTGTGACCCAGCGGTGACCCTGTGCAGCCGTGTGAGACAGCAGTGATCCTGTACAGCTGTGTGACCCAGCAGTGACCCTGCACAGTTGTGTGACCCAGAAGTGCCCCTGTACAGCTGTGTGACCCAGAAGTGACCCTGTACAGCTGTGTGACCCAGCAGTGACCCTGTACAGCTGTGTTACCCAGCAGTGACCCTGCACAGCAGTGTGACCTGGCAGTGATCCTGTAAAGTTGTGTGGCCCAGCAGTGACCCTGCACAGCTGTGTGACCCAGCAATAACCCTGCACAGCTGTGTGACCCACCAGTAACCCTGTACAGCTGTGTACCCCAGCAGTGACCCTGCACAGCTGTGTGACCCTGCAGTGACCCTGCACAGCTGCGTGACTCAGCAAATACCCTGCACAGCTGTGTGACCCAGTAATGACCCTGCACGGCTGTATGACCCAGCAGTGACCTTGCACATCTGTGTGACCCAGTAGTGACCATGTACAGCTGTGTGACCCAGCAGTGACCCTGCACAGCTGTGTGACCCAGCAGTGACACTGCACAGCTGCAGGACGCAGCAATGACCCTGCACAGCTGTGTGACCCAGCAGTGACCCTGTACAGCTGTGTGACCCAGCAATGACCCTGTACAGCTGTGTTACCCAGCAGTGATCCTGTACAGCTGTGTGAGACCGCAGTGACCCTGCACAGCAGTGTGACCCAGCGGTGACCCTGTGCAGCCATGTGAGACAGCAGTGATCCTGTACAGCTGTGTGAGACAGCAGTGACCCTGCACAGTTGTGTGACCCAGAAGTGACCCTGTACAGCTGTGTGACCCAGAAGTGACCCTGTACAGCTGTGTGACCCAGCAGTGACCCTGTACAGCTGTGTGAACCAGCGGTGACCCTGCACAGCTGTGTGACCCACCAGTAACCCTGTACAGCTGTGTACCCCAGCAGTGACCCTGCACAGCTGTGTGACCCAGCAGTGACCCTGCACAGCTGCGTGACTCAGCAAATACCCTGCACAGCTGTGTGACCCAGCAATGACCCTGCACGGCTGTATGACCCAGCAGTGACCGTGCACAGCTGTGTGACCCAGCAGTGACCATGTACAGCTGTGTGACCCAGCAGTGACCCTGCACAGTTGTGTGACCCAGCAGTGACCCTGTACAGCTGTGTGACCCAGCAATGACCCTGTACAGCTGTGTTACCCAGCAGTGATCCTGTACAGCTGTGTGAGACAGCAGTGACCCTGCACAGCAGTGTGACCCAGCGGTGACCCTGTGCAGCCGTGTGAGACAGCAGTGATCCTGTACAGCTGTGTGACCCAGCAGTGACCCTGCACAGTTGTGTGACCCAGAAGTGCCCCTGTACAGCTGTGTGACCCAGAAGTGACCCTGTACAGCTGTGTTACCCAGCAGTGACCCTGCACAGCAGTGTGACCTAGCAGTGATCCTGTAAAGTTGTGTGGCCCAGCAGTGACCCTGCACAGCTGTGTGACCCAGCAATAACCCTGCACAGCTGTGTGACCCACCAGTAACCCTATACAGCTGTGTACCCCAGCAGTGACCCTGCACAGCTGTGTGACCCAGCAGTGACCCTGCACAGCTGCGTGACTCAGCAAATACCCTGCACAGCTGTGTGACCCAGCAGTGACACTGCACAGCTGCAGGACGCAGCAATGACCCTGCACAGCTGTGTGACCCAGCAGTGACCCTGTACAGCTGTGTGACCCAGCAGTAACCCTGCACAGCTGTGTGACCCAGCACTGACCCTGCACAGCTGCATGATCCAGCAATGACCCTGCACAGCTGTGTGACCCAGCAGTGACCCTGCACAGCTGTGTGACCCAGCAATGACCCTGCACAGCTGTGTGACCAAGCAATGACTCTGGACAGCTGTGTGACCCATCAGTGACTCTGTACAGCTGTGTGACCCAGCAATGACCCTGCATAGTTGTCTGATGCACCAAAGCCCCTGCAGAGCTGTATGATTTTGCTCGGTAAAAACAATGACTGCAGATGCTGGAAACCAGATGCTGGATCAGTGGTGCTGGAAGAGCACAGCAGTTCAGGCAGCATCTGACGAGCAGCAAAATCGACGTTTCGGGCAAAAGCCCTTCATCAGGAATAATAGCAGAGAGCCTGAAGCGTGGAGAGATAAGCTAGAGGAGGGTGGGGGTGTGGAGAAAGTAGCATAGAGTACAATAGGTGAGTGGGGGAGGAGATGAAGGTGATAGGTTAGGGAGGAGGGTGGAGTGGATTGGTCGAAAAGGAGCTAGGCAGGTCAGACAAGTCCGGACAGGTCAAGGGGACAGTGTGAGCTGGAAGTTTGAAACTAGGATGAGGTGGGGGAAGGGGAATTGAGGAAGCTGTTGAAGTCCACATTGATGCCCTGGGGTTGAAGTGTTCCAAGGCAAAAGATGAGGCGTTCTTCCTCCAGGCGTCTGGTGATGAGGGAACGGCGGCGAAGGAGGCCCAGGACCTCCATGTCCTCGGCAGAGTGGGAGGGGGAGTTGAAATGTTGGGCCACGGGGCGGTTTGGTTGATTGGTGCGGGTGTCTCGGAGATGTTCCCTAAAGCGCTCTGCTAGGAGGCGGCCAGTCTCCCCAATGTAGAGGAGACCGCATCGGGAGCAACGGATACAATAAATGATATTAGTGGATGTGCAGGTAAAACTTTGATGGATGTGAATGATTTTGCTGTTTAGTAACAAATTTTTCTGGACATTGGCATTCATTCTGAGAAAAATGAACAAACAGTAAAATTCGAAGCTGACCTTTGAGAAACCGTGTGGGGATCTCACAACAGGGAGCAGTGAAATGGCTAGCTTTAAAGTGTAACCTTACTGTGGTTTTTGGTAAATCTACAACAGTGAGTACAAGGGGTACTTTTGATTATATGTTTTTATTGAGATCTCTCTCTTCAATAAACTTTAATGATATAAAACATAGATACTGAATTATCCTTTTTTGAGCGGTACGACAAGGCTATTTTCTGCGTCTGTCGATTAAGATGTAAAGATGGCCTTTAGTAGAGTGATGTGCTCTTCCTGTTGGATGTGGGAGATTGGGGAGAGTTTCCAAGTTACTGATGATTACATCTGCAGGAAGTGTGTTGTTTGCGAATTCTATTGGATTGCATGGATTGGTGAGAGTGGCAGGTTGAGGAAATGAGGAATTTACAGGAGCAAGGGGTGTGGTGGATGGCAGCTTCAGGAAGGGAGAAAAACTGCACAGACAGTCCGGTAGATGGGTTAACTCCAGGAAAGGTAGGCAGATAGTGCAGGAGTCTCCTGTGGCTATTCCATCTCAAACAAGTATGTTGTTTTGGAAAATGTAGGAGGTGGTGGGCTCTCAGGGAAATGTAGCACCAAGTTTTTAGTAGTGAGACTGGCTCTAATGTAACAAGGCGGTATGTCTCCTTCAAAGTGATTTCTTGTAACTAAGAGGATTGATGTGGGCAGAGTGGTGGATGTGATCCAAATGGACTTCAGCAAGGCATTCAACAAGCTTCCGCATGGTAGACTGGTTAGCAAGGTTAGATCTCATGGAATACAGAGAGAACTAGCCATTTGGATATAGAACTGGCTCAAAGGTAGAAGACAGAGGGTGGTAGTGAAGGGTTGCTTTTCAGACTGGAGGCCTACGACCAGTGGAGTGCCACAAGGATCAGTGCCTGGTTCATTGATTTTTATCATTTATATAAATGATTTGGATGTGAACACAGGAAGTATTGTTGGTATGTTTGCAGATGATGCCAAAATTGTAGGTGTTGCAGACAGCAACGAAGGTTATCTCAGAGTACTACAGAATCTTGGCGAGATGGGCCAGTGGACGAAGAGTGGCAAATAGAGGTTAATTTAAATAATGCGAGATGCTGTATTTTGGAAAGGCAAATCAGGCAGGGCTTATGCACTTAACGGTAAGGTCCTCGGGAGTGTTGCTGAACAAAGAGACCTTGGAGGGCAGGTTCATAGTTCCTTGAAAGTGGAGTTGCAGGTAGATAGGATCGTGAAGAAGGCATTTAGTATGCTTTTCTTTATTGGTAAGAGCATTGAGTATAGGAGTTGGGAAGTCATGTTGTACAGGACATTGGCTAGGCCACTTTTGGAAGATTTTGTGCAATTCAGGTCTCCCTCCTCAAGGAAGGATGTTGTGAAATGTGAAATGGTGTAGAAATGATTCACAAGGATGTTGCCAGGTTGGAGGGTTTGAGTTATAGGGAGAGGCTGAATAGGCTAGGGCTGTTTTCCCTGGAGTGTCGGAGGCTGAGGGGTGACCTCATAGAGGTTTATAAAATCATGAGAGGCATGGATCAGGTAAATAGACAAGGCCTTTTTGCTGGGGAGCCCAGAACTAGAGAGCATAGGTTTAGGGTGAGAGGGGAAAGATATAATGGACGCCTAAAGGGGCAACATTTTCATGCAAAGGGGGGTACATGGATGGAATAAGCTGCCAGAGGAAGTGGTGGAGGCTGATATGGTTACAACATTTAAAATTCATCTGGATATGTGTATGAATAGGAAGGGTTTAGAGGGATATGGGCAATGTACAGGCAAAAGGCACGAGATAGAGATGAATAGGATGGAATGGTCTATTTCCATGCTGTACATCTCTATGACTATGACTCATCTAAAAGCTGCAATTTTGACTTCCTGCTTCCTGATTAATCTTAAATCTTCCCAATTCTGACAAAACTCAGCAGATTGGGGCGTATCTGTGGGAGAGAAAACAGCATTAACCTTTCGAGTCCCCTTCTTCAGAACAGGAACATTGAATAGGGAGCTGGACAGATTCCTGAAGAAGCAGGGAATAGAGGGATATGGAGTGTGTGGAGGCAGAAGGGTTTTAGTTCAGAAAGTTTCATACATCAATACAGGCTCGATGGGCCGAAGGGCCTGTTCCAGTAATGTACTGTTGTTTGTTAAAACACGAACTCTGTTTTCTCTCCAGGGATGCTGCCAGATGTGCTGAGTTTCTCCAGCAATTTCTGTTGTCGCTTCAGGTTTGCAGCCTCTGCGGTTCTTTGTTTTATATGAGTAACTTGTGCTTTGTGAAAGAGGACAATGATTGAAGTATTATTACAGTTTAGAGACCTTTTTTGTAATGGAATTCTGTGTTTATTCACAGGTCAGCCTTTTGAAACTGCACAGATTATGTATTTGGCTGTGAGCAATATCGTCTGTTCCATCATATTTGGAGACCGTTTTGATTATAACAATGAAGTATTTATCCATCTAACAAACATGGTTAATGAGAACACGAGACTGTTGGGAACAGCTCCAATACATGTAATTGTCGTTTTGTGGTATTGTACTCAGGCTGAGTGTTGAGGTCATTTGCAATTTGGTGTGTGTGACGGTTTCCACATCTGACTTGTTACAGGTTGAAGACTCTTGTTAACATTGTGTCTCAGCCATAAATGCTGATATGTGAGACAGGCTTACGTGAGCTAAATTGGAAAACTTTTGGTCAGAAAATAAACGTGGAAATCTATTTTAAAATAAAGCAAAGAACTGCAGCATTGCTGGCAATCAGAAAATGGTTGGGAAGTTGCTGGAAAGACCCAGGAGGTCTGGTAGTCTCAGAGGAGAGAAAGTTTCAGGTCCAATGGCTCTCCTTCAGCACTGACAAAATTAACCTGGCCTGGCACTGAACGTGTTGTCACCGTAATGAGTTTTCTGAACTCATTTAGAATGAAGTGAGGCATTTTATAGAATCACAGAAAGATTCCCCGAAGTGGAACCATTCTCCCAGACTCTTGATATGGAGAGGGAGTGGGTGGGGTCGGGGTGTGGTGGGGGGGAGGTGGGGTAATGCTTTCAAGAGATGTGATTCCCTCAGCTTCCCACATGAAGGAAAATGATGCAAGTGACATCAACCTGGGGGGGCCGGGTTCAAATCCTGCTGTGGTGGATGGCGGAATTTCAATTCGCTTTAACAATACAAATCTGGATTTAAGAGTATAATGATGAATATTATTGGCAAGAAAAGCCCAGCTGGTCCACTAATTTGGAGGAAATCTGCTGTCCTTACTTGGTCTGACCTGTATCTGAGTTTTGGAATCCATATGTAACAGATGATAGCTGATAGGTCACCCATTCTGGATGAGAGCTAAAGCATTCAAACTAAAGCTGTAAATTTGGAGGGTTTATGGGTTGGGGTGGGGTCACTGAGGAGAGGAGAGGAAGTGCGGTGTTGCCATGACAATCTCCTATCTCCCATGAAGCATCACTGAATGTAAGTAGTTGCTGCACTGACCGTGGACGAGCGATCACTGGATCCTCCAAAGGCCTGATCCTTATGTTCTTGTTCCAATCCAGCTGTTCAACTCTTTCCCATCTCTGGGATTTCTGATTCCGAGCCGCAGGAAGATTATTCAAAATCTCGTGAAGGTGCATGAAATCATTGAAGATTTCTTCAAAGCTGCCAAAGAGACGTTGAGCGAGAACAGCATCCAGACACTCAGCGAGGCCTTAATTCTGAGGCATCAGCAGGTATAGTGACACACCTCTTCAGCACTAAGGGGAATCTCCCCAGATTTCAGACTCCACACCAGGACTTTGTGGGTTTTGATGGAGGAAGATTCTGTGTCAAACATCTGTTAAAATGTCGCTCAGTGCTGCCCCTCGTTTCTGGATACAACTACGAATGTGTAGCTTCAAGCGCTCACTGTATCTGATTATTTATCTCATCGTAGTGCTCATGACATCATGTGATTGCTCAATGTGTCCAGAATATAGCACTGATGGTGTGTGAGCTTCAATCTT
The DNA here is from genome assembly GCF_037043375.1 of Chiloscyllium plagiosum. NCBI lineage: Eukaryota > Metazoa > Chordata > Chondrichthyes > Orectolobiformes > Hemiscylliidae > Chiloscyllium > Chiloscyllium plagiosum. Next base: position 50,977,220 of record NW_028270173.1, on the reverse strand, counting down.
GCAAAAGTCAACACGGAAAGTCTCATGAGTAATATAACTGAGGAGAGGTCTTTCCTAATTTTACACATTATTTTCCCCGAACACTGCCCTTGAAATTACACCTGGATCTGTTGTTCAGTGCTTTGGAGCCACACTATTCTCATTTTGACTAGGAAATCAATCTCTTTAATGAATTTAAACCCCACATTCATTAAGTCCTGCCCCTTCATCTCTGCTTAGCTGCCAGAGTGGATTGAAACCTAATGGTGAACTCAGACAGGAGAGGCAACTTTCATTCAGAGAATTGGAGGGTGATACAGCAGAGGGAAAGGTCGCTCGGCCCATCATATCGATAGCTGCTCCCTGGTAGAGCTATCCCACTCCCCTATTCTTTCTCCACTGCCTTGTCACTTTTTTCCCTTCAAGTTTATCCCCGACTCTCGTGTGAATGTAGCTTTGTGTCTGTGTCAGGAATTCCAATCACTCAGCATCGCATTGCAGTAGAGTGCTCCTTGTTGCCCCCTCCTACTGGATTTGTCCCTGACCCACCCTGCTCCTGCAATCATCTCTCGTTACTTATCCAGTCAAACCCATTCATGATTTCCAACGGTTCTATCGAATCTCCCCTTGATCTTCTCCCCTTCAGTAAATCTGCCCTGCACCCATGCCCCAGCATTGACATTTTCCCAAAAGTGTGACACCAGAACTGGATGCAATATTCCAGCTGAGGCCTCACCAGATTTTTATATATATTTGTATATAAAACAGAATGGTGTGGGTTAACTTCCTGATGTACGTACTCAGTCCAACAAAAGCTGTAAAGTTGCTTTAAAGGACTTCTCGACCTGTCCCTCCACCTTCAAATTGGTGAAGTCTATTGCCTCCCCAAAGCCTGACCATGAGTGAGTGTATTTCTCCTCCCTCCACTTCCCATTTCCCTGCATTGTATTCCATCTGCCAAGTCTGTCATTGTCATCGTGACGTTCATGACCAGAGGCTGGAAGGATCACTATCCTCGGGCACACATACCCCTGTCTAGACATTTATGGAGCTGAATATTTTCCTGAAGGAGGTGACACACTCTCCTTTGTTTCATTTTGTCTTGAAGGAGCTGGGAGGTGAAGATTTAGAGAGTAAGAAAAAGGATATCGTGGTTACAATCGCTGACCTGTTTGCTGCTGGCACAGAAACCACCGCCACTACCCTCTGCTGGGGACTTCTTCTGATGGTAAACTACCCAGAAATCCAGAGTAAGGAATCCTTCACTCTGTGTTTGTTAGTTTGGTGGTTGTGCCTAAATTGGCATCTGAATCTAATATAATATTGTTACTTGTATAATTGTATCTTGTTGCTTGTAATGTATATAGATGTTTGGGAGGGGAATGCAGACATGGTCTGATTGATGTGTTTGTGGATGACACACAGTTCAGGGGTGCTGTGGATGGTGAGGAGGATTGTCAGAGGATACAGCAGGATAGAGATTGGTTGGAGAGTTGGGTGGAGAAATGGCAGATGGAGTTTAATCCAGACAAATGGAAGGTGATGCATTTCGGGAGATCGAATGCAGGAGGGAAGTACTGCACACAGTAAATGGCAGAAACCTTCGTAGCACCAACATACCGAGGCATTTGGTCCCTGAAAGTGACAACACAAGTTGATAAGGAGGTCAAGAAGACATCTGGACGTGCTTGCCTTCACTGGTCAGGGATAGAGGATGAATAATTAGCAAGTCATGTGGCAGTGGTGTGGTACTTTAGTGAGGCCACATTTGAAATATTGTGTACAGTTCTGATCGCCACACTACCAGAAGGATGTGGAGGCTTTGGAGAGGGTTCAGAAATGGTTGATAAGGATGTTGCCTGGTGTAGAGGGCATTAGCCATGAGGAGACAGTGGAAAAACTCAGTTGTTTTCACTATAATTTCAAAGGATGAGGGGTGACCTGATAGATGTTTACAAATTATGAGAGGCATGGATAGATGGAGTCCTTAATGACAGTTCCTGGGTGACATCAATTTAAGGTAAAAGGGGGTAAGTTTAACAAAAATATGAGAGCCAAATTTTTTTTACCCAGAGGGTGGTAAGTGCCTGGAGGAGGTGGTGGAGGTGGAGACAATAGTAACGTTTAAGAGACATCTTGACAATTGAGGAACAGGCAGGGAATAGAGGGATACTGACCACGTAGAGGCAAAAGGGTTTTAGTTGGAAAGGCATGACGTGTCAGCACAGTCTTGTTGGGCCGAAGGGCGTGTTCCTGGGCTCTACTCTCCTTTGTTTTGTTTTAGTCAGTCCTTTATGTTCCCTGAGGGAGGTTAGTTCCTGTCATGAGTGTCTTGGCACGTGGCATTTCATATCTACATCTGGTGCTCAAACCCACCCTCCCCTCAGGGTAAAATACTGACCTCTGTAAGAATCTGATTGAGAATAAGACAAGACATTGTCAGTCAGGAACCCAGTGACCATCAAGAGCAATACTGAAACAGCTCTGGGTCAGCACGATATTGGCCATCTCAATCAGAAACCCCTCCAATGGTTGGGATTAGAAAGAGCTGATCATTAGTGAGCCAGCAAGTGGAGTCTTCCTGAGCTTGAGCCCAAGGTGACACCTCTGGGCACAGAGGAGACAACTTTCATTGCAGGTTCCGGAATGATACCCAGGGTGACATTCATAAAGACACAAAATCAATATTGACACATCTCATCAATCCACATTTTAAATTCTGTATTTGATTTCTGCCCTGGAATTGGAGCACAAAAACTTTATTAAACACCAGAGAAAGTGCTAGACCTGGGAGTGCAGGTTTGAAAGAGAGCAGAGCTATAACCTGTTGACAGTGTGGCACAGTCATACTCCTGCATCTACACACCAATCCCACTAGGTGGAGCCTTTCAGTCCAGCACTGAGCTCCATTCCTGGATCGATGTTCGGAGAATTATCCAATTTATCACAATTTTCCTGAGTTTAAGCCCAGGTGAACACACCAGTAGCTGCACAGTGAACACTCCAATCTTGTGGATCGTTGTGGTCAAGGGGAACCAACAGCATGGAATGTGGAGACAGAGCATTGATAAGCCTCGAACAAGTTGTATCCAAGACCTCTCTCGCTCTCTGACAGAGAGACAAAGCCTCCCTCAGGGACATCGGGAATCCAACAGAATTGGCAGATCCTCTGTCAGTCTGATTCACTTGGGTAAATAATTACCTCACTGTCTGATTCCCAATTGGACTGAAGGCAAGAAGGCTTTATGTAGGTTGAGGTGAACAGTTATCCCAATAAACAGGTCACTGCAGAGGGGATAGGCCACTTGGATTGATTTGTTATACTTTCGATCTAGGTTGAGGGGGGAATACTCTGGGGGTGGCCCTAAAATGTCCCTCCTGGGATCATCCTGCCCCTGCCGAGTTTCCTGCCCAGCACTTTGTTTGTGGAAATTATGACACTCGACAAATCAGCACTTTCAATCGGAGCCTTCTCAAGGGTAATAAATATGAATAGTGGCATGGAATTATTTTAAATAGATTGTCAAATTGTCCTCAGTAGTGAACAAGAAAAATTTACCTTGGAGGTTAGCACACAGTGGGTGGTATCACATCAGCTGTGTTTTTGGGGCAGTTTGATGTTGATGCCTGTCAGAGTTGATGAAGTAAAGTATTGAGAGGGGAATGTACTGGCAATGAAACTGATCGAGCCCGTTTCGTGTCACTCAACAACACAAAGTTCTCCACTTCAGTTCAGTCTGCTGTAAACTGTTTCCCTCCATCCAAAGATCTTTACCTTTTTGCCTATTTCAGGGAAAGTTCAAGATGAAATTGATCGGGTGATAGGAGCTGGTCGATTCCCAAGGACAGAAGACCAGAGACACATGCCCTACACTGAGGCTGTGATTCACGAAATCCAGAGGTTTGCCAACATTGTCCCGAACCTTGCTCATTCGACAACCAAGGACACGCATTTCAGAGGGTATTTCCTTCCAAAGGTATCCGAGATACAAGGCTTACTTTTCACAATTTGTGCCACTTGGAGCATTGTTCGAGACAAAAGAAACTGCAGAGACTGGAAACCAAAATAAACAAACAGGAGGCTGGAAGGACACAGCAAGTCAGGCAGCACCAGGAGGTGGGGAAGTGGGCGTTTCGGGTGTAACCCTTCTTCAGGACAGAGGGTGGGGGTGAGGGGGTGGGGTGGGGGAGGGGGGGTCAGAGTGGTGAGGTAGGAATAGGTGAACACAGGGAGAGGGCACGATCTGGTTGGTCGATGGGAGGAATGTATCCAGTTGGTAGCCGGAAGGAAGGGTCAATCCTAGGAATGGAAGGGAGGGGGAGGGGCTGGGAAGGGAGTCAGGGGATGGAGAGGGAGGTTATTTGAAATTGGAGAACTCAACGATGAGTCCTCCTGGCCATAGGCTGCCCAGGCAGAAGATGAGGTGTTGTTCCTCCAACTTGAGGTCTGGCAATGGTAAAGGTTGAGGATGATCATATTGGAGAGGGAGTGGGAAGGGTTATTAAAATGGACAGTGACTGGGAGGTCAGGTCGGCACCTGTGGGCCCGGCTGAGATGTTCAGTGAACAGTTCCTTAAGTTTACATTTGGCCTCCCCAGTGTAGAGAAGACCACATCGGGAGGACCTGATACAGTAAACTTGGTTGGAAGTGAGGCAGGTGAACCTCTGACTGACCTGGAAGGACTGTTTGGGGCCCTGGAGGGAGGTGAGGAAAGTGGTGTACCAGCAGGATTTGCACCTTTTCCGGCTGCAGGGGAGGTACCATGGGTTGGATGTGGGGTGATGGGGAGATGTTGGTGGGAGAGTGGCACAAATCAAGGACTGTTGAAGGGAACGGTTTTTTCCTGAGGGCAGAGATGGGTGGGGAGGGGGAGATGTTCTTGGGGTTGGGACTAGTTGGAGTTGGCCAACCTGACCTCCCAACCACCACCTATTTCAATTCCCCTTCCCATACCCTCTCCAACATGTCCATTATCCTCCGCCTCAACATTGAACTCTCCAATTTCAAACAACCTCCCTTCCCAGACCCTCCCCCTCTCTTCCACTGCTCCCTGCCACCCAGCCCACTTCCTACCCAAAACCCTCCCCCACATCACCCCCCCACCTTTATCTGCAGCTCCCCTCACCCCCACCCCAGTCCTGAAGAAAGGTTCTACTTGGAACATTGTCACCATGGTAATAATATTATGGTACTTTCTGAATAAATACAGGAACTGAGTTAGAAGGGAAACAAATTAAAAGGGGGAATTTCAATGTTGAGAATTGCTAATAAAAAAATCACATAGAAGGTTCCCATCACTCAACCTCAATGGTGAAAAATGAGGCCATTTCTCCCATCTTATCTGTACTCTTTAGCATTTTGACAGAACCAAACGTCTGCCTTTCCCCCATAAGCCATTGGTCCTATTGAAATAATCATCAAGTGCTCTCCTGAATTTTTTTTTATTATTTCAAAAATATACTTTATTCATAAAATAATTTGATGGTCTGTACAATTGGTCATGCCATACATATGTAAACATGTACATACAGAGATCAGAATTTATCATTTTTATACAGGTCTGTACATTTTTCAATCATATGCCCATATAATTAGCTGAGGCGTCAGCAGAGCCCAAATGACTGCATGGGCCCCCTGTTCTTCGTTAGGCAGGCAGACTTTACACAGTGGTCTTTCCCCACCACGCCTTGGCGGCAGCTGCCCCAAGCTTCAGCACGTCCCTCAACACGTAATCCTAGACCTTGGAATGTGCCAGTCTGCAACACTCAGTCGGGGTCAACTCCTTCAGCTGGAAGATCAGAGATTTCGGACCGCCCAGAGAGCGTCCTTCACCGAGTTGATGATCCTCCAGGCACAGTTGATGTTCGTCTCGGTGTGCGTCCCGGACCCTGCCTTGACCATACTTCATTCCAAACCCAGTCACTAACTGTGGGAAGAGGTTTGATTTTAAATCTCACCTCACATTTGTGTTTTTTAAAATGCGTCAAATCGCACCTCACACATGCTTTTTTTCAAAATGTGGTTAAAATGTGCCATCTGACTCTCAATCCTGTTACAAACACTTTGCACTCATCAATGAAAAGGGTAACATTATTGTTAATGAATGAGAGGAGAGTGCTGATTGGTTGGCTCTGATTAGCAGAGATCAAAGCAAATGCACCAGTTAATGATGACTGGCGCTTAACTGCCAAGCTCTGTTTAAGTTTTAAACTGGGCAGGTTGACTATGATTGCCCTGAAGAGTGAACTGGATAAAGGCAGTCACCTATTTTATTGAATTGAACAGGCACAATCTATGTACGTGTTCCTTCTGTCAGCAAACAGCAGGGCCCTGTGCACTAATCTACCCAGCCTCCACTGCAGGTAATTATGTCCCACTGCAGGCCAAACAGCAATTTGGATTTTAGGAATTGAGTTTCTTTAATCGTGGGGAAGAGCCGTTACATTTGACAATAAGGTGGAGCCGGTTATAACCTGAGGTATCTAGTGAAACTAACAGGATCAGGGAGAAAACTGGGTTTTCCACATCCTGCATGACTCACTCTCCATTAAACACAGGCACAGTAACACATTCAGGCTTTCTGTGTTTTTCAGGGAACGTACGTTATTCTTTTATTGACCTCGGTGCTGTACGATAAAACCCAATGGGAAAAGCCCCACCAGTTTAACCCGGCTCACTTCCTGGATGCTGATGGGAATTTTGTGAAGAGAGACGCCTTCATGCCTTTCTCTGCAGGTAACCGGTTGTAAAAGGGGCCGTGTGTTCCGTTACTAAAATATTCCCATTTCTGAAGTGAGGCAACTGACTGTGGAGAGCCAGCTCTGATTTGAACTGGGAGCAAGCTGCAAAATGTCACCATTGGTTGAGCTCCCCCATTTGGCTCTTACTTCATCCACGGTATGTGGGTGTCACTGGCTGGGCCCAGGATTTATTGCCCATTCCCAAGTCGCCCCTTGAGAAGGTGGTGGTGAGCTGGTGTCTTGACCCACTGCAGTTCATGCGCTGGAGACCAATGCTGTTAGGGAGGGAACTCCACGATTCTGAGCCAATGACACTGAAGGAATGGGGAGATGGAAAAGGCAGGGCAGTGGATGTGAAGAATGTGGAATGAGCCATTATCCTATTGAATGGCAGAACAGTCTCGAGGGGCTGAATGGTCTGCTCCAGTTCTTATTTCTCGTGGTCTTAAGGTCAGGATGGTGAGTGGCTCGGAGGGACTGTAGTGTTTCAAGAAGCCAGCTCACACCACCTTCTCAACGGGCCAAATCGGGAATGGGCAATAAGTGCTGGGCCCAGACAGTGACGTTCATGTTCCATGAGTGAATAAGGAAAAGGGAAGTTAAATTCGAAGGCTATAACCAGTAATGTCAATTAATTCAGCTCAGGAGGTGCCACAGGTCCTGCGATCGCATAGGGGTTTGGTGGGACCACAGTCAGTCACAGTTTTGGTCTCTCCACCCAAGGAAGGGTAAAGTTACCTTAGAGAGAGTCACTGAGCTGACTCCTGGAACAGGGTCTCGGTGTTCTATTCCTTAAAGACATTGAAATAAGGATAATTCTTCAGGCCTGGAGAGGGGATGTGTCATAGAGTCATAGAGATGTACAGCATTGAAACAGACCCTTCGGTCCAACCCGTCCATGCCGACCAGGTATCCCAATCCAATCTCGTCCCACCTGCCAGCACCCGGCCCATATCCCTCCAATCCCTTCCTATTCATATACCCATCCAAATGCTACTTAAATGTTGCAATTGTACCAGCCTCCACCACATCATCTGGCAGCTTATTCCGTACATGCATCACCCTCTGGGTGAAAAGGTTGCCCCTTAGGTCCCTTTTATATCTTTCCCTTCTCACCCTAAACCTATGCCCTCTAGTTCTGAACTCCCTGACCCCATGAAAAAGACTTTGCCTATTTACCCTATCCATGCCCCTCATAATTTTGTAAACCTCTATAAGGTCAACCCTCAGCCTCCAACGCTCCAGGGAAAACAGCCCCAGCCTGTTCAGCCTCTCCCTATAGCTCAAATCCTCCAACCCTGGCAACATCCTTGTAAATCTTTTCTGAGCCCTTTCAAGTTCCACAACATCTTTCTGATAGGAAGGAGACCAGAATTGCACGCAATATTCCAACAGTGGCCTCACCAAATCCTGTACAGCTACAACATGACCTCCCGACTCCTGTACTCAATACTCTGACCAATAAAGGAAAGCATAACAAACGCCTTCTTCACTATCCTATGTACCTGCGACTCCACTTTCAAGGAGTTATGAACCTGCACTCCAAGGTCTCTTTGTTCAGCAACACTCCCTAGAACCTTATTATTAAGTGTATAAGTCCTGCTAAGATTTGCTTTCCCAAAATGCAGCACCTCGCATTTATCTGAACTAAACTCCATCATTTCTGTTCAATGGACAGCCTCACAGTAAAGGAGTGTCCATTTCGGATGGGGAGAGGACAATGTTCTCTCACTCAGAGTGGGGTGTGTCTTTGGAATTCCCTGCCCTGAGGGTCTGTGGATGTTCAGTCATTGAGTAGATTCAGGGCCGAGTAATTGGATCTGAATTAAATGGATAGGAGTGGGGAAGGTTTGGGAAGGTGGGGTGGAGGGAGCAGATCAGCCAGGTTCTTATTGAATGAGCAAAGAGCATGAAGGGCCGAATGTACTCCCAGCTGTTCGAGTTCTGTCTGAACAGGGATGGAGAGACACACTGTGGGAATGGAATTGCTCTCAGTTGGTGACCATTGGGATGGTTTCAGCGATGGGGGTTTGGAAGATGGTGGGCTATGAACGGACTGTGTGTGTGTGTGTCTGTGTGTGTGTGTATATGTGTCTGTGTGTGCGTGTGTGTCTGTGTGTGTGTCTGTGTGTGTGTCTGTGTGTGTGTGTCTGTGTGTGTGTCTGTGTGTGTGTGTGTGTATGTGTGTGTGTGTGTGTGTGTGTGTGTGTGTGTCTGTGTCTGTGTGTGTGGGTGAGGTACTGACCGTCCCCTGTTCTTTTTCAGGTCACAGGGTGTGCGCTGGTGAGGCACTGGCTAAAGTGGAGCTTTTCCTGTTCTTCACCACCCTGCTGCAGAAGTTCCACTTCCAGGCCCCACCAGGCGTGACAGACCTGGACACCAGCCCGAGAACCGGCTTAGTGTCCAACCCGAAACCCCACCGGGTTTGTGCTGTGTCTCGCTGATGGGACCCAGCGACAGGCCCAGTCGGTCTTTCACTGCTGGGTTTATAAAGGTGGGAGCTGCAGCACAAAGTGTGAGGCAGCACCAGAACCGGATTACCCTGTCTCTATGTGACGTGGCACACAATTATTTACTCTTCGTACAAATCTATATCGTCCCACCTTCACTTCTGTAACGATAATGTTTCCAGGGAATCGGCTGAGAATGTTCTCCCATTACAAAAGGAGGCAGGCATTTCATTGAGGGTTTGAATGCTCTTTGCAAATTAACTCAGACCCCATTCCAAACCTGTCTGACTGATTCATTTTGAGGTGAATCCTTGCTTTTTGGAGCATTACATTCATTGAGGTATTTGAACTGATGCATTGCAATGACTGAATGATTAAACCATGTTCCCGAATCTTGCAATAATTCGCATTTCTCTCTGAATTGTTTGTTTGGGAGGTTTCACACAGCCTAGTCAGACTGGTCGGTCTAGTTCCATACAAACCTAATTGTGTAAAAACTATCAGATTAAAATGAATAACTGAATGGTTTAACCATGTTCGCTATTAGAGTCGTACAGTCATAGAGATGTACAGCACGGAAACAGGCCCTTCAGTCCACCTTGTCCATGCTGACCAGATATCCCAACCTAATCTAATACCTTTTGCCCGCACTTGGTCCATATCCCTCCAAACCCTTCCTATTCATACACCCATCCAGATGCCTTTTAAATGTTGTAATTGTTCCAACCTCCACCACTTCCTCTGGCAGCTCATTCCATACACTCAACAGTCTCTATGTGAAAAAATTGTCCCTCAAGTCCCTTTTAAATCTTGCTCCTCTGACAGTAAACCTAAACCCCTTGCGTTTTAGACTCCCTACCTTGTGGAAATGACATTGGCTGTTCACCCTCTCCATATCCTTCATGGTTTTTGTAAACCCCTAGAAGGTCACCCCTCAGCCTCCGACACTCCAGTAAAACCAGCCCCAGCCTGTTCAGCCTCTCCCTGTAGCTCAAATCCTCCAATCCTGGCAACATCCTTGTAAATCTTTTCTGAACCCTTTCAAGTTTCACAACATCCTTCCTATAGCAGGGAGACCAGAACTGAACACAGTATTCCAAAAGGGCCCTAACCAAGGTCCTGTACAACCACAGCATGACCTCCAACTCCTATACTGAAGTGAATTGGTAATCTGCGACAGCCCATTTTGCTCTCTGTAATAATTGAGGAGTCACAGCTGGAAAGGAAAATTGTTTCTTATTGGACACCAAAATAGAGCCACTGCTTGTTTTGTATATGAGCCAGTCCCAGCCTGGGGCAGACGCACCCCTGAGTCTGCAGCACGATGGTCCTGTGGTTAGCACTGCTGCCTCACAGCGCCAAGGACCCGGGTTCGATCCCAGCCTCGGGCGATTGTCTGTGTGGAATTTGCACAGTTTCCCTGTGTCTGTGTGGGTTTCCTCCCACTATCCAAAGATATGCAGGTAAGGCTGGATTGGCTGTGCTAAATTACCCCAAAGTGTTCAGGGATGTGGTTAGATGCATTAGTCAGGGTTAAATGTAGAGCAATAGGGTGGGGGAATGGGTCTGGGTGGGTTACTCTTCAGAGGGTCAGTGTGGACTTGTTGGGCTGAATGGCCTGTTTCCGTCCTGTGAGGATTCTACTCTATGAATAGTGCCCAGAGTGTGGGGCCCGGACTGGTGGCTGGTTGCTTGCTGTTTTGAGTCAGAGCATGGAGATGAGCAGGTTTGTACTTTACCTCTGTTACACAGGCTCATGTATATCACACTGAGAGGCCACATGATAGAGAATTCATGGTGCCTTTTTGAACACCTCTGTATCCCTGGGTCTGCCGCTTAAACAGATCTCTGCTCGCAACTCACAGTGTCTCCGGGAATGGGGCAGACCAAGATTAATCTTTGTGCATTTAGGGAAGAGATAGAATCCCCACATTCGGCCCAACAGGTCCACACCAATCCTCCAAAGAGGATCCTATCCACATCCATCCTCAACCCTAACCCTGCCCTCCTCGTGGCTAATGCACCATCCTGCACATCCCTGGATACTGTGGACTATTTAACACAGGCCAATCCACCCTGACCCACAGCCCTGAACACTCTGGGCAATTTACTGTGCCAATCTATCGAACCTGCACATCCCTGGACACCATGGGTAATCCACCTAAGCTGCACATCTTTGGACTGTGGGAGGAAACTGGAGCACCTGGAGGAAACCCATTCAGACACGGGGAGAATGTGCAAACTCCACACAGACAGTTGCCCGAGGGTGGGATTGAACCCGGGTCCCTGCCGTTGTGAGGCAGCTGTGCTAACCACTGAGCCACCTTGCTGTCCCTAGATCTCCACTGTCTTTCTCTCCCTTCCATGTCACCTTCTCCTGCTATTGCTGAAGGCATCTCACTTACATAACAATGTAGGAACACAAGAAGTGGGAATGGGACTGACCAATTGAACCCCTTGATTGAATATGACCAAGGCTGAATTCATCTTGACTTCAACTCCACTTTGCTGCCCACTCTCCATATCCCTTCAACCCATCACTTATTAAACATCTGTCTATCTCCTGCTCAACTTTAATCAATGTCCTGGCATCCACCACATCTGTCCACATTCAACAGAGATTTGCCTGCACTTCCACACACTACTGTGTCCGTTACTCCTGATGCGGTCTCCTCTCATTGGGGAGACAGAATGCCAATTTGTGGAACGTTTCATGGAATATCTCTGGGATATCTGCACCAAACAGCCCCACCACCCTGTGGTCGACCACTTCAACTCCCCCTCCCACTCCCGCAAGGATTTGCAAGTCCTGGGTCTCCTCCACCACCAAATTCTGGCCACCCGACGCCTGGAGGCAGTATGCCTCATCTTCTGCCTTGGGACCCTCCAACCACACGGAATCAATGTTGATTTCGCCAGTTTCCTTAATTCCCCTCCAATTCCAGATCCAACTTTCCAACTCGGCACCTCCCTCTTGAACTATTGTAACTGTCCATCTTCCTTCCCACCTATCCGTTCCACCCTCCACTCTGTCACCGTCACCCTCCCCTTCATCGACGTATCGCATTCCCAGCTGCCTTTCCCCCCACCCTCACACTCTCCCATTTATCTCTCAGCCCCCTTGGGCACCCCCTCTCATTCCTGATGAAGATCTTATGCTTGAAACGTTGACTCTCCTGCTCCTCGGATGCTGCCTGACCAGCTGTACTTTTCCATCACCACACTCTCGACTCTGATCTCCAGCATCTGCAGTCCTCACTTTCTCCTGCTGCCAGATCTGCTGAGTTTCTCCACCCAGACCCCGATGTTTGCAGCAGATTTCCAGCACAGACTGTAGTTGACATTACTTTTCCCAGGTCTCGGACCTCAGTGGTAATTCGAAACAGGGGCTCGGAAAAATTGCTTGAGTGAAGGAAAATGCAGAAGTGGCATTCATGGGGAGGTAATAAATGGCAGAGAGAAAATCGTACGTGTGGAGAGAATTGCAAGTAAGTGTAGGAATTATGTAGGGTAGGGACAATCACGTGGCAGTTACTGCGGTATGGAACAATGTGAAAGGGGGGAAGTGATGATTGGAAGGGGTATCTGTGGGGTGAGAGAACGAAAGCACAATAAACATACCATACAGAATCGTCTTCTCTGTGGATAGTAAACCAGGGGAGGGGTGGGGAGGGGGTGGGTGGGATAGAGAGAAAGAAAGAGAGAGACAGATCCACCAGTTTTGGCATCATCCGCAAACTTACTAACCATATCTCCTGTATTCACATCCACATCATTGATATAAATGATGAAAAGCCATGACCTAAATGAGCGGTGGGGCAGCATCTACAGGCTGAATGGTCTACTCTTGTTGCTATCTTGTGAGGGGACATTGTAACTGTGCAGGCAGCTGGGGTGAATATCTTCCTTAATGCTGGAAAACAGTCAGCTCCAGTCACAGTCAGCGCCACAGACCGCAGCAGATGGACCACTGCCTCCCTCTGCTGGAGTAGCCCCTGCACTGCACATTAGGGCCAGTTGAAGGTCCAGCTCAAAAACAAGTGAAAAGCCCTTCCTCATGAAGAATTTATGCCTGAAACGTCGACTCTCCTGCCCCTCGGATGCTGCCTGACTGGCTGTACTTTTCCAGCACCACACTCTTCAACTCTGACTCTCCAGCATCTGCAGTCCTCACATTCTCCTACGTTATTATCAGTACACCTCACAAACCTGCTCCTGTTGTGATTACCACCTCTCATCCCCAGGGAACACAGGGACAGCAGACCATTTAGCCCGCCATTTAATGTAGCCATGGCTGATTGAACAGTTACCATTTACTTGCACTATCGCCATAGTCCCTTTTACCAACGATACCTAAAACTCTAAACTTTAAAGACAGCTAATTCCTGATTTCTTAGGATTCAAATTCCAGCATCTGTCGCAATGGGATTCGAACCTGCGCCTCAGAACATCTCCTGAGCTGTGGTTTGTACCAATATCCCATCGCCTCCCCAACAAGCCACGCTCTTTTTCCCTTTTATGTCACGAATGGGTCAAACTTTCTGTCAAAATGATGGATGGTGACTGCTTCAAACGTTCCATTCTGTGGGGAATTCCCTACCTGCAACACGACATGGGTACAAATCCTCCAAAGTTCCACGCTCATTCCCATGCAACAATTGTAAGTGTTTCCTCTGGAGTTATCCGAAAAACAGGAATGGTTTCTGCATGCCCACTTCTTCAAATTCCTTCCCAAAGTTAAAGATGCCCATTTGTTGTCCCCAACACTCCACAGTATAAAGTCTGAGATTGACATCATTTCCTGGCTGGCAGCTCCTTAACCTGAATCAATGATATGGAAACATGGGTGGTACGGTGGCTCAGTGGTTAGCACTGCAGCCTCACGGCACCAGGATCCAATTTCGGTTCCACCCTCGGGCAACTGTCTGTGTGGAGCTTGCACATTCTTCCCGTGTCCAATAGTGTGCAGGTTAGGGTGGATTGGCCATGGGAAATGCAGGGTTATAGGGTAGGGGGTGGGTCTGGTTGGGATGCTCCCTGGAGGGTCAGTATGGACTCGATGGGCCTAATGACCTGCTTCCACATAGTAGGGACTCTATGGTTTCTGTGCAATATTGCCCACATTTTCTCCAAAGATGTCTATTTAATATGAAGATTGGGGATCCTCACTGGCAAAACACGCAATGCTGACACGAGAAACAGCACAAGTGGATTGGATCTGGAATACATTGCCGCAGAGCACACAGGGGGCTCGATCAGTTGTGGCTTTCTGAGGAGAATTGATTAACTATCTGATGTAGAAATAGGGCAATCCTGTCTTACAGAGAGCTCTTCCTGGGGTGTAAGCACTCTCTTGATTCTCTTATTCCCCAAGTGTCATCGATGCACATTGGCACATTTTGACCTGGCTACAGAATTGGCTATTTGCCAAGAAACACTGAGTGGAGATAAGGGCTTCTTTTTCAGGTCGGTGACCTGTAACCAATTGGGTTCTCCAGAGGTCAGTGCTGGGACCACAAGTGTTTCTATTAACCACTTGGAGGAAGAAAGGGGATGTACCATCACCAAACTTACAGACAGCATAAAAATGGGTAGAAAGGCAGACAGTTTATGGAGGGAACTGAAAGAACTTTGGATGCTGTAAATCATAAACAAAACACCAATTGCTGGTTTCATCCCACCATCAGACTGACCATGGACTACTCCTTAGTAGCTGTCTCATTCTTCGACACATGCATCTCCATCAAGGATGTGGACCTCAGTATTCCACTCTCCCCAAACCCACAGATAATCTCGTAATGCTACAATTCTCCAGCTTCCACCCACAACATATTAAAACAGCCATCCCCTATGGACAAGCCCTACACATTCACAGGATCTGTTCAGATGAGGAGGAACATAACGGACACGTGAAGGTGCTCAAGGATGTTCGTAAAAGAACAGGGTACGATGATCAACTCAGCGACTGCCAGTTCCGATGTGCCACAGCGAGTACCCGTAATGACCTCCTCAGGAGACAGATACGAGCTGCAACCAACAGTATCCTTTGTTGTTCAGTACTTCCTGGGAGCTGAAAAATGACACCGTGTTCTTCACAGCTTGCAACATGTTATCGATGAGGATGAGCATCTCGCCAAGACCTTCCCTATGCCTCCAGTTCTCACCTTTAAACAACCACCAGACCTTAAACAGACTGCCCAGCCTTCAGGATAACATCGACCACAACACTGTACATCCCTATCATGGGAACCCTGCAGGACATGTCAGAGTGTGGACACGGATACCACCATTACACGTGGGGACACCACCCACCGTGTACTGGCTGTATCCCAATCTTTGTCTCGGCCAGCGCTGTCTACCTCATACGCTGCAGGCAAGGATGCCCCGAGGTATGGTTCATTGGTGAGACCAAGCAGACGCTACAACAACAGATGACACCACACAGCAATCACCAGGCAGGGGTGTTCCCTCCCAGTTGGGGAACACTTCAGCAGTCAGGGAAATTTGGCCTCAGATCATCGGGTGACCATCCTCCAATGGGACTTTGGGATATACAACAACTCAGAATGGCCGAGCAGAGGCTGATAACCAAGTTCGGTATCCATGGGGATGGCCTCAACTGGGACCTTGGGTTCATGTCACACTAAGGTGACCCCACTACACTACACACTCTCCCTCACACACCAAGCACACATACACACACACTTTTACATATTCACACAGTCATGCAGACCCTCTCTCATACACACTCTCTCTCTCATACACACAAACATACACCTCCCACACTCACACATTTTCACCAAGCTTTCACACATGCAAACACACTCTCTCACTTTCACTAACACTCACCTACTCACATGCACATACCAACTCTCTCTCTCTCTCTCAAACACATGCACACACATATTAGTCGATGGGGTGAAGTTATATCGGTAGTATTATATTTGCAGATACATTCTATTTTGCTCAATCCACAATCTGCAGGCAGTCAATAAATTCCATGTTGGAAATAGAATCATAGCCCTTCTTCAGGAAAGGTTGGGACATAGACAGACTTTAACCTCACACCTTTAATGCATTGTCTGAGCTGAATTATCACCATTTGTTATGAAACCTTAAGTTATCTTGAAAAGGTGACGTGAAAGATATTCTGCGATTTACATATGAATGAATTGAAATATTCTAATGATGAAAGACTTAACAACAATCTAGGTTT
The DNA here is from genome assembly GCF_037043375.1 of Chiloscyllium plagiosum. Taxonomy (NCBI): domain Eukaryota; kingdom Metazoa; phylum Chordata; class Chondrichthyes; order Orectolobiformes; family Hemiscylliidae; genus Chiloscyllium; species Chiloscyllium plagiosum. The sequence continues at coordinate 50,960,833 of NW_028270173.1, read as the reverse complement.
GTTCAATATATTATTTTAGTTGCATGACACTGTATGCCCTCTCTCTCTCTCCTGCCTTGTTTGTACGCAAACACTAAGTGTCACTTCGTACTGAGGTTCTACCTGTCCCCGGTGTTGCGAAGGATGGGCCTGGCCTCGCTGCCGCGGAACGCTCCGAGTAGTTGGACCGTTCCGTATCAACTGTCCTTCGTGGAGAAGTTTATGAAGAAAAACACCTTTGACCACAAGTTCATCAGGAAGTGGTCAGCACGTAGTGTCCTTGAGACCCTTCGGGAAAAGGAGAGGGCGGATCCTATCGAACGGTTCCCTGAGCAGAATGTCAAAGCCATTTGGCAGAATGCCTCATCGCCAGAACTTTTCAACAAGCACCAAGACATGGCTTGGCTGGCGGTGAGAAGGGCTCTGCCTGTGAGATCCTTTATGCATGCCCGGACTCTCAGCCACACCGCACGCTGCCCTCGAAGCGGCTGCGGGGGGGACGAGACTGTCACACACCTCCTTCTGGAATGTGCCGACGCAGAAGAAGTCTGGAGAGGAATGCAGTGGTGTTTGTTGAGGTTTGTCCCGAGCAGCGCCGTGACGTGGGACTCCGTGCTCTACGGCCTGTTCCCCCGGTACGCACACCGAGACGAACATCAACTGTGCCTGGAGGATCATCAACTCGGTGAAGGACGCTCTCTGGGTGGTCCGAAACCTGCTGATCTTCCAGCTGAAGGAGTGGACCCCGACTGAGTGTTGCAGACTGGCACATTCCAAGGTCCAGGACTACGTGTTGAGGGACGCGCTGAAGCTTGGGGCAGCTGCCGCCAAGGCGCGGTGGGGAAAGAACACTGTGTAACATCTGCCTGCCTAAAGAAGAACAGGGGGCCCGCGCAGTCATTTGGGCCCTGCTGACGCCTCAGCACAATGTAATCGCATCAACCTGTAAATAAGAATAATTAGATTACTTACAATTAGATTACTTACTCGGGCAGTCTTTGGTGGGCGGCACGGTGGCACAGTGGTTAGCACTGCTGCCTCGCAGTGCCAGAGACCCGGGTTCAATTCCCGACTCAGGCGACTGACTGTGTGGAGTTTGCACGTTCTCCCCGTGTCTGCGTGGGTTTCCTCCGGGTGCTCCGGTTTCCTCCCACAGTCCAAAGATGTGCAGGTTAGGTGAATTGGGTGGGTTTCGCTTCGGCGGGTCGGTGTGGACTTGTTGGGCTGAAGGGCCTGTTTCCACACTGTAATCTAATCTAAAAAAAAAAGAATGATTACACTGTCTCGATACGCAAAGAAATGGAATGTGTACATGTGTGTGACATGTCCAGTTGTATAGATCAAACTATTTATGAATAAAGTATATTTTTGAAATAAAAAAGGGTGGTGTTCCCAGGACGAGGCTATCCCATTGCACTTCGAGTGTGCTGACGCCTGCGATGTCCCCAAATGCAGGATACTCGACTGCAAAATTTGTGGTAGTGGGGGACTGCATTCGCGCTCTCCCCTGATTTACAAACCAATGGCAGAATCTGAATTGCAGTTTTTCTGGAGGCAGTGCTGTTATGCTGCGACTTGTCTTGTCACTGCTACGTTAACACCCAAGTTTGCTCGGGCAGTCTTTGGTATACCTTTCTTCCCTCTCCAAGCAAGAGCCGTCCTAACTTTAAAACCGTTAAGCCCACCAAACCTCTGCTGCATATGCGACCATTTCCCTCTATTTCCTCACTATATCTCTCAACATGCTGCTTAACCACCTTCCCTCTTAACTGCTCTCAGTCACTATCTGCTCCATGTCTTACTACCGTTTGCTTCTTCGCCAACCTATCAAGCAAGGGCACCAACACCCTGAGCTACAAAGTGCAAAGTCCAGCCCACCTCACGCCTGGGGGGAGCAATGCCTCATCTTCCGCCTTCGGACCCTCCAACCACACAGCATCAATGTTGACTTCACCCGTTTCCTCATCTTCTAACCCCCACCTCATCTCAGACCCGATCCTCCACTTGACTTGTCCCAACTGTCCATTTCCTTCCACCTATCCACTCCACACTGACCTATCCCCATCAATGCTCCCCAACCCCCACCCACTTGCATGTGCCTATCACCTTCACAGTAAGTTTCCCCCACCTCCACAACCACCTCCAGTCCAATTACTGCTTTCGCTCCGCTCCAAGTCTCCAGTCTGCTCCAATTCAGCTCTCAGTCTTTCTGTACTGATCCAGGCCTCAGTCATCCTGTACTGATCCAGGCCTCGAATCCTGCCCCAACTAGCTCTCAGCCATTCTGTACTGATACAGGCCTCTAATCCACTCCAGTCCAACTCTCAGCCATTCTGTACTAATATAGGCCTCTAATCCGCCCCCATCCAGCTCTCAGCCATTCTGTAGTGACACAGGCCTCTAATCCACTCCAATCCAACTCTCAGCCATTCTGTACTGATCCAGGCCTAAATCCGCCTCCATCCAGCTCTCAGCCATTCTGAACTGATACAGGCCTCTAATCCGCTCCCCCCCCATCCAGCTCTCAGCCATTCTGAACTGATACAGGCCTCTAATCCGCTCCCCCGCCATCCAGCTCTCAGCCATTCTGAACTGATACAGGCCTCTAATCCGCCCCCGCCCCCCATCCAGCTCTCAGCTATTCTGTACTGATCCAGGCCTCGAATCCGCCCCCATCCAGCTCTCAGCCATTCTGAACTGATACAGTCCTTCTAGATTAGTTTAGATTACTTACAGTGTGGAAACAGGCCCTTCGGCCCAACAAGTCCACACCGACCCGCCGAACGCACCCACCCAGACCCATTCCTCTACACCTAACACCACGGGCAATTTACCGTGGCCAATTCACCTAACCTGCACATTTTTTGCACTGTGGGAGGAAACCGGAGCACTGGAAGAAACCCACGGGGAGAATGTGCAAACTCCACACAGTCAGTCACCTGAGTCGGGAATTGAACCCAGGTCTCTGGCGCTGTGAGGCAGCAGTGCTAACCACTGTGCCACCATGCCGCCCCGTCCTCTAATCCGCACCCCCCCCCCCGCATCCAGCTCTCAGCTATTCTGTACTGATACAGGCCTTGAATCCGCCCCCATCCAGCTCTCAGCCATTCTGTAGTGATCCAGGCCTCAAATCCGCACCAATCCAGCTCTCAACCATTCTGTCCTGATACAGGTCTCTAATCCACTTCAATCCAGCTCTCAGTCATCCTGTACTAATTCAGGCCTCGAATCCGCTCCAATCCAGCTCTCAGCCATTCGAGACTGTTGCAGCTCTCCATCGGCTCCTCTTCAGCTCTCAGCTGCTCCACACTGATCCAAGCCTCTGGCTCACTCTGTTCTGCCTCACATCTGCTCCACACTGATCCAGGCCTCCAGCCCACCCTGTTGGGCCTCTCAGACTCTCCACACCACACTAGGCCTCCAGCCCACTCTGATCTGCCTCTCAGCCTCACCACACCACACTAGGCCTCCAGTCCACTGTGTGCTGGGTCACAGCAGCCCTGCACTGATCCAGGTCTCCAGCCCACTTTGTTCTGCTGCACAGCTGCTCCGCAGTAATCCAGATATCCTAATTTAATCTTGTCCCATTTGCCAGCACTTGGCCCTTATCCCTCTGAACCCTTCCTATTCAGATGCCTTTCGCATGTTGTACTTGTACCAACCTCCATCACTTCCTCTGGCAGCTCATTGCGTCCACGCAGCACCCTCTGTGTGAAATAGTTGCCCCCTAGATCCCTTTGAAATCTTTCTCTTCTCACCCTAAACTATGCCCTCTAAATTTGGAATCCTTTACCCCAGGGAAAGCAGCAGGTAAATCAGACACGGAAGAAAAGGACGATTACATTTTAATCACAGGCCAGTTTATTTTACACAGAGGGTGGTGAGTGCTCGGAATGTGCAGCCAGACGAGGTGGTGGTGGTCTCAGTTTCGTGTCTCATCCAACATCATGTTGAGAAATATGTTTCCCTGGCACCCTTAATCTTGTATGTGATTTCAACCTGAAGTCACTAATCTGATTGAAGTGAGATTTGCAAAGCTGCAGCTAAACATTGTAGAAAGTCGAGGTAAATTGGTTTTAAAAAATGCTTCTAGTTTCACAATCAATGATTGTAAGTTGTTTTTATTCGCGTTGACATCAAATTCGGACGAGTGTTTGAAAACAAAGTTGGAACTTTCCCTCCTGTTTTTCCGCGAATCAGGAGGCAGCCTGAAGGAAACAGGGGCGGGGCGCGTCCTTTTAAGGGATAGATGCAGATAAGCAGCGCAGGCGCAGCCGTGGGTGGTATTTGAGTAAAACGGGAGTCCTGGAGACATTCGGTGATCCATTTGAAGAATGAAGCTGATCGACAGGCAGGGCAGGTTGAGGAAGTGAATGTTCGATGTTGCAAAAGTGAGTGAGTGTGAGAGTGAGAGGGAGCGGCTGTTGTGGGGTGTGAGTGAGTGTGAGTGCTGAGCATACTTACCTGGCAGGGGAGATGACATGATCATTGAGGTGGTGCTCCCAGGATGAGACTATCCCATTGCACTTCGGGTGTGCTGACGCCTGCGATGTCCCCAAATGCGGGATCCTCGACTGCAAAATTTGTGGTAGTGGGGGACTGCGTTCGCGCTCTCCCCTGATTTCCTAACCAATGACAGAATCTGAATTGCGGTTTTTCTGGAGGCAGTGCTGTTATGCTGCGACTTGTCTTGTCACTGCTACGTTAACACCCAAGTTAACTCGGGCAGTCTTTGGTATACCTTTCTTCCCTCTCCAAGCAAGAGCCGTCCTAACTTTAAAACCGTTAAGCCCACCAAACCTCTGCTGCATATGCGACCATTTCCCTCTATTTCCTCACTATATCTCTCAACATGCTGCTTAACCACCTTCCCTCTTAACTGCTCTCAGTCACCATCTGCTCCATGTCTTACTACCGTTTGCTTCTTCGCCAACCTATCAAGCAAGGGCACCAACACCCTGAGCTACAAAGTGCAAAATCCAGCCCACCTCACGCCTGGGGGGAGCAATGCCTCATCTTCCGCCTTCGGACCCTCCAACCACACAGCATCAATGTTGACTTCACCCGTTTCCTCATCTTCCCACCCCGACCTCATCTCAGACCTGACCCTCCACTTCACTTGTCCCATCTGTCCCAAAACAGCTGTTATTTTATCTCTAATATTTCGTACAAGGTTCCAGAAACTTCCTCACGTGCCTCCTTTAGCGTTCTGGGATATTTCCCCATCAGATCCGGGGGACCTGTCCACCTAAATGCTTTTTAAAGGCCCCCAACCCCACCTGTTGTTTAATGTTGAGATGCCCGGAGTACCAACATACCTGTCCCTAAACTCCCCATCCACCATGCCCTTCTGCTTTGTGAATACTGGTGCAAAGTATTCGCCACCAACATCACCCACTTCCACCAACCCCACACATAGATTTAGGTTCTGTTGTGTCACGTGTACTCAAGTACAGGAGTACGGTGGAAAGTATATAATGTCGCCACACACGGGGTCACCTTCCAAATAAACTTTAGTACTAACTATTAAAAGTTTAAACGAAAAACACCACCCAAAACCAGGTTATAGTCCAACAGGGTTTATTTGGAAATACAAGCTTTCGGAGCACTGCTTCTTCAGGTGGTTGTAGAGATACAAGACACAGAACTTGTACCAAATACACCGGCGTCTCCAAATCATCACCGAACATAGTTCGTGGCTGGGGATCAGCCCTTGATCGCGGATTGAGGATCAGCCCTTGATCGCGGATTGAGGATCAGCCCTTGATCGCGGATTGAGGATCAGCCCTTGATCGCGGATTGAGGATCAGCCCTTGATCGCGGATTGAGGATCAGCCCTTGATCGCGGATTGAGGATCAGCCCTTGATCGCGGATTGAGGATCAGCCCTTGATCGCGGATTGAGGATCAGCCCTTGATCGCGGATTGAGGATCAGCCGTTGATCGCGGATTGAGGATCAGCCCTTGATTGTAGAGTTGAGTCTTTCACACCCAGAGCCAGCTACCAGGCAGGGTTCAGCAAACAATCTGGCGCCTTCGGTGACCTGTGGGGAAAGAAAACAAAGTGGTTAAGGTTTCAACTTGCATCTGAACAGCATTATCACGGACGCACTGCTCGAGTAACTAACGTAACTAACTCAGTCAGAACAGAAAAGTGTAGTTCAGTTGGAAACTCCCGACTCGAAACCGGTTACTTTCTGAGCTAACCTTTCAATAAAAGGGGGAAGTAAGATGGAAGAGAATGGCAGAAGATAGGGTAGAAGTAGCAAGGTAGAGATTGACAGCCGAAAGAGGGAAGGAATGAAGGTAGTCCAAGTGAAGAGAGCGCTTAGCTTGGGTAAAGCCTTTGCTTGATGCAGCCGTCCGAGTGGTTGGTGTCCTCGAAGAGTCCCAGCAGGCAAAGTCTGGCTGGCCTCTTGCAGGACCATGGGGGCCGAGCTCTGGAAGCGCAGGTGGGTCTTGAAGCCCTGGGCGATGTCCCGTAGCGGGCGCTGGAAGGGCAGCTTGCGGATCAGCAGCTCGGTGGGGTTCTGGTAGCGGCGGATCTCTGGCAGTCCCACGGTCCTTTCCCCTCCCAGTGAACTTCCGCGCCGTCTGCTTCGTTCTCGCCCATCCCCACTCTCTCCCATCCCCATCCTCTCCCCCTCATCCCCATCCACTCTCTCCCCGCCCACTCTCTTAACCCCCTCCCCCCCATAGTCTCTCTCACTCACTCACTCACTCACTCACTCACTCACACTCTCTCTCTCACACACACTCACCCATCCACCCCGCCCCTCCTTTTATACAGTTCTGAGCCACTGGCGGCTGGCGCCCGGCGTTTTCTGATTGGTCCAGTAAAGCTCGCGTCTGATTGGCGCATAAAGCACCCCCGCTGATCTCACTGATTGGTTGATATTGCGCTTTGTGATTGGACAGTTTGACAATCCGGGAACAATCACCCCCATATTTGGGAAACACAAAGTTTGAGCTTTAACCTCTGTGTTGCTGGACAGAATTGCATCAGGCTGCCTTATTAGGTTATGATGCTCGTGTTCAGCGCAGGGTGCTGTTGTTTTGAGCGCAAAACTTTTTTTTTCTATTTTGTATGCTTTGTTCACACAAATCTTTGTTACATTCACAGCTGATGGTGCCATTCACATTCAGAGAACAGATTCCGTCGTTGATATCACTGGATTAAATGCCCATCCTCTTGGCTTCAGCTTGGGTCACTCAGCACATGTCCTGGATTGTGCCAGTCTGCAACACTCAGTCAGGGGCTGGGAGATTTGTCATAACCAAAGCAGTCATTTTGCCACATACTAAAAGCCTGGAAACCATTTTGAATCTTCTGTTCGTGTCTGTCTGTCATACGTTCCCTGGCTCAGTGAGTTGGTTGAACTTACAGCTGCACAAATACCTTACAGTGAAGTCTTTCCCAGCTCTTCCTTTACAAGAACCTCTTGTATACAGACACTTTCTTATCAGCTCATAACCAACACTGTCCAGACACTATGTGACTGAGGCTGGTGACTGGGCAAAGTGCCTGAACTCGCCTTATCCTGCAATTAACAGTTGATGCTGCTAGATTAGCAGAGCGCATGATGTGGAGGAGGAGGTCTTGGGCTGGGATGAACAAAGTTAAAAATCACACAAGCCCAGGTTCTGGTCCAAGAGGTTTATTTGGATCACTAGCTTTCAGAGTGCTGCTCCATCATCAGGTTGCTGTGGAGAATAGGACCAAGACACATAATTTATCGTGAAAGATTACAGTGTCATGTAACTGAAATGATATATTGAACAAACCTGGATTGTTGTTAAGTCTTTCATCATTTAGAATATTTTGATTAATTAATACGTAAATCCCAGAACTTCTTTTAAGTCACCTTTTCAAGATAACTTAAGGTTTAATAACAAATGGTGACAACTCAGGTCAGACAATGAATTAAAGGTGTGAGGTTAGAGTCTGTCTGTATCCCAACCTTTCCTGAAGAAGGGCTTATGCCCGAAATGTCGATTCTCCTGCTCCTCGGATGCTGCCTGACCTGCTGTGCTTTTCCAACACCACACTCTCGACTCTGATCTCCAGCATCTGCGGTCCTCACTTTCTCCCAGATATCCCAATTTTGAGTCAGACTGGTTCTATTTCCAAAGTGGAATTTACAAAATGTTACATATATTGACTGCCTGCGGAATATGCATTTTGTGAACAAAGTAGAATGTATCTGCAAATATAATTCTGCCAATACAAATTCACCCCATCGACTAATATGTGTGTGCACGTCTTTCAGAGAGAGAGAGAGAGGGTATGTGCGTGTGAGTGGGTGAGTGTGAGTCAAAGTGAGAGACTGCGTGTTTGCATGTGTGAAAGCTTGGTGAAAGTGTGTATGTGAGTGTGATGGAGTATAAGCCTGTGAGAGAGTATTGGAGGTGTATTTTTGTGTGTATGAGAGAGAGCTTGTGTATGAGAGAGGATCTGCATGACTGTGTGAGTATGTAAGAGTGTTTGTGTTTCTGTGAGAGAGTATGTATCGCGTAGTGGGGTCACCTGTAGTCCAGGTTGAAGCCATTCCCATGGGTACCAAACTTAGTTATCAGCCTCTGCGAGGCCACTCTGATTTGTTGTATATACCAAAGTCCTCCTTGGAGGATGTTCACTCGATGATCTGAGGCCAAATTTCCCTGACTGCTGAATTCTGGGAGGGAACACCCCTGCCTGGTGATTGTTGTGCGGTGTCATCTGTTGTTGTAGCGTCTGCTTGGTCTCACCAATGAACCATACCTCGGGGCATCCTTGCCTGCAGTGTATGAGGTAGACAGCGCTGGCCGAGACAAAGATTGTGAGACAGCCAGACCTGCTGCGTACACGGTGCGTGGTGTCCCCACGTATAATGGTGGTATCCGTGTCGACACTCTGACATGTGTTGCAGGGTTGCCATGATAGGATTGTACAGTGTTGTGGTCGATGTTATCCTGCAGGCTGGGCAGTTTGCTGTGAATAATGGTCTGTTTAAGGTTTGGCAGTTGTCTGAAGGTGAGATGTGGAGGCGTAAGGAAGGTCTTGGTGATAACGTGTTGCAAGCTGTGAAGAACATGGTGTCGTTTTTCACCAGCCTGAAAAAGAAGCCCTTAACTCCACTCGTTATTTCTTGCCCAATAGTCAATTCTGTAGCCAGGTCAAAATGCGCCAATGTGCATCGATGAGAGCATCCTAACCAAACCCAGCCCCCTACCTACCCTATGCACCCTAACCTGCACGTGTTTGGACTGTGGGAGGAAACCCACACAGACACAGGGCGAAGGTGCAAGCTGCACACAGACAGTTGCCCGAGGGTGGAAACGAACCTGGATTTTTGGCGCTGTGAGGCTGCAGTGCTAACTACTGAGCCACTGTACCACCCGGGTTTCCATATCATTGATTCAGGTTAAGGAGCTGCCACAGCCAGGAAATGATGTCAAGTTCGGAGTTTATAACAAATGGGCATCTTTAAATTTAGGAAGGAATTGGGCGGGCAGAAACCATTCCTGTTTTTCGGATAAGTCCAGAGGAAACCCTGACAATTATTGCTTGGGAAAGAGCATGGAACTTTGGAGGATTTATTCCCACGTCGTGTTGCAGGTAGGGAATTCCCCACAGAATGGAGCGTTTGAAGCAGTCGCCATCCATCCTTTTCACAGAAAGTTTGATGCATTCGTGACGGAAAAAGGAAAAAGAGCGTGGCTTGTTGGGGAGGCGATGGGATATTGGTACTAACCACAGCTCAGGAGATGTTCTGAGGCGCAGGTTCCAATCCCCTTGTGACAGATGCTGGAATTTGAATCCTAAAAATAAATCAGGAATTAGATGTCCTTAAAGGTTAGATTTTGAAGTATCATTGTTAAAGGGATTATGGTGGTAGTGCGAGTAAATGGGAACTGTTCAATCAGCCATGGCTACATTAAATGGCGGGCTAAATGGTCTGCTGTCTCTGTGTTCCTGAGGATGAGAGGAGGTAATCACAACAGAATCAGGTTTGTGAGATGTTCAGATAACAATGTAGGAAAACGTGAGGACGACAGATGCTGGAGAGTCAGAGTTGAAGAGTGTGGCCCTGGAAAAGTACAGCCAGTCAGGCAACATCCGAGGGGCAGGAGAGTCGACGTTTCAGGCATAAGCCCTTCATGAGGAAGGGCTTTTCACTTGTTTTTGTGCTGGACCTTCAACTGGCCGTTATGGGCAGTGCAGGGGTCACTCCAGCAGAGGGAGGCAGTGGTCGATCTGCTCCGGTCTGTGGAGCTGACTGTGACTGGAGCTGACCGTTTTCCAGCATTAAGGAAGATATTCACCCCAGCTGCCTGCACAGTTACAATGGTCCCCTCACAAGATAGCAACAAGAGTAGACCATTCAGCCTGTAGATGCTGCCCCACCGCTCATTTAGGTCATGGCTTGACATCATTTCTCTCAATGATGTGGATGTGAATTTCGGAGATATGGTTTGTAAATTTGCAGATGGTGCCAAATTGATGGTACAGGGTAACTTTCTCTCCCTCCCTCCCCTGGTTTACAAGATTTGGGCTGACAAGTGACAAATAACATTCACACCACACAAATGCCAGGCTATGACCATCACCAATGCGAGACAATCTAACCACGCCCCTTCACATTCAATGGTGTCACCCTCACTGAATCCCCCACTATCAACATCCTGGGGGTTATCATTGACCAGACAGTCAACTGGACTTACCACATAAACACAGCGGCTACAAGAACAGGTCAGAGGCTAGGAATATTCTGACGAGTAACGCATCTCTTGAGTCCCCAAAGCCTGTCCACCACCTACAAAGTGCAAGTCAGGAGTGTGATGGAATACTCCCCACTTGCCTGGATGGGTGCAGCTCCAACAACACTCAAGAAGCTTGACAGCATCCAGGACAAAGCAGCCCTCGCTTGTTTGGCACCACATCCGCAAGCATCCACTTCCTCCACCACCGATGCTCAGTAGCAGTAGTGTGTACTATCTGCAAGATAGAACATTACAACACAGTACAGGCTCTTCAGCCCTCAATGTTGCGCCGACCTGTCAGACCAATCTGAAGCCCATCTAACCTACACTATTCCATGTCCGTCCATATGCTTGTCCAATGACGACTTGAATGTACTTGGCCCAACAAGTCCACACCGACCCTCCAAAGAGTAACCCAGCCAGACCCATTTCCCTCTGACTAATGCACCTAACACTATGGGCAATTTAGAATGGCCAATTAACCTGACCTGCACATATTTGGACTGTGGGAGGAAACCTGAGCACCTGGAGGAAATCACGTAGACACAGAGAGAATGTGCAAACTATACAGACAGTCGCTCACGGCTGGAATTGAACCTGGGTCCCTGGTGTTGTGAGGCAGCAGTGCTAACCACTGAGCCACCACGGGTCTAGGTAGGATGCTGTTAGAAGGGTTGGTGTAGACCTGTTGGGCTGAATGGCCCATTCCAACACTGTGAAGATATATCGCTGTTCCTTCACTGTCACTGGTCAAAATCCTGGAGTTCCCTCCCCACAGCAGGTGGGCAGCAGTGATTCAAGAAGGCAGCTCACCACCATCTTCAGAAGGGGGCAACTAGGGACGGGCAGTGACTGCTGGGCCCAGACAGCGATGCCCAATTCCCATGGGAGAATGATATAAAATTGAAACTAAGAGGTATCCAATTTAAAAGAGTAATGAGGAGGAAGTGTTGTGAATTGATTAGCCCAGAGGGTGGTGGATACCAGGAGATTGATGAAAGTTAAGGAGGAGATAGACAGATTTTTAATTAGCAATGAGTTGAAGGGATATGGAGAGTGAGAAGGAAAGTGGGGTTGAAGCTGAGATGAGATTAGTTTTCATCATATTAAATGGTGGAGCAGGCTCAAGGGTTTCAACTAGTCAGTTCCACTCCCACCTCTTGAGTTCCGACATTGTTAGCGAGATGCTTTAGCAAGAACAGTAGAAGGTGACATGGAAGGGAGAGAGAGAGAGAGAGAGAGAGACAAAGAGAGTGGGGTGGCATGGTTTCTCAGTGGTTAGCACCAATGCCTCACCATGCTAGTGACCCTGGTTTAATCCCATCCACAAGCAACTGTCTGTGCGGAGTTTGCGCATTCTCCCTGTGGCTGTGGTTAGTTTGCATATTCTCCCTGTGTCTGTTTGGAGTTTGCACATTCGCCCTGTGTCTGTGTGGAGTTTGCACATTCTCCCTGTGTCTGTGTGGAGTTTAAACATTCTCCCCATGTTTGTGTGGGGTTTGCACATTCTTCCTGTGTCTGTGTGGGGTTTGCTCACTCTCCCTGTGTCTGTGTGGGGTTTGCACCTTCTCCCTGTGTCTGTGTGGAGTTTGCACACACTCCCTGTGTCTGTGTGGGGTTTGCACATTCTCCACATGTCTGTGTGGAGTTTGCTCATTCTCCCCGTGTCTGTGTGGAGTTTGCACATTCTCCCTGCGTCGGCGTGGAGTTTGCACATTCTCCCTGTGTCTGTGTGGAGTTTGCACATTCTCCCCGTGTCTGTGTGGAGTTTGCACATTCTTCCCGTGTCTGTGTGGAGTTTGCACATTCTCCCTGTGTCTGTGTGGAGTTTGCACATTCTCCCTGCGAATGCGTGGAGTTTGCACATTCTCCCCGTGTCTGTGTGGAGTTTGCACATTCTCCCTGTGTCTGTGTGGAGTTTGCACATTCTCCCCATGTCTGTGTGGAGTTTGCACATTCTCCCTGTGTCTGTGTGGAGTTTGCGCATTCTCCCTGCGTCTGCGTGGAGTTTGCACATTCTCCCTGTGTCTGTGTGGAGATTGCACATTCCACCCGAGTCTGTGTGCAGTTTGCACATTCTCCCCGTGTCTGTGTGGAGTTCGCACAGTCTCCCCGTGTCTGTGTGGAGTTTGCACATTCTCCCCATGTCTGTGTGGAGTTTGCACATTCTCCCCGTGTCTATGTGGAGTTTGTACATTCTCCCTCTGTCTGTGTTGAGTTTGCACATTCTCCCAGTGTTTGCGTGGAATTTGCACATTCTCCCCGTGTCTGTGTTGATTTGCATATTCTCCCCATGTCTGCGTGGAGTTTGCACATTCTCCCTGCGTCTGCGTGGAGTTTGCACATTCTCCCTGTGTCTGTGTGGAGTTTGCATATTCTACCTGTGTCTGTCGGGAGTTTGCACATTCTCCCTGTGTCTGTGTGGAGTTTGCACATTCTCCCTGTGTCTGTGTGGAGATTGGACATTCCACCCGAGTCTGTGTGCAGTTTGCACATCTCCCCGTGTCTGTGTGGAGTTTGCACATTCTCCCCATGTCTGTGTGGAGATTGGACATTCCACCCGAGTCTGTGTGCAGTTTGCACATCTCCCCGTGTCTGTGTGGAGTTTGCACATTCTCCCCGTGTCTGTGTGGCGTTTGCACATTCTCCCCGTGTCTATGTGGAATTGCACATTCTCCCTGTGTCTGTGTGGAGTTTGCACATTCTCCCCGTATCAGTGTGGAGTTTGCACATTCTCACTGTGTCTGTGTGGGGTTTGCACATTCTCCACGTGTCTGTGTGGAGTTTGCACATTCTGCCCGTGTCTGTGTTGAGTTTGCACATTCCACACGAGTCTGTGTGGAGTTTGCACATTCTCCCCGTGTCTGTGTGGAGTTTGCACATTCTCCCTCTGTCTGTGTGGGGTTTGCACATTCTCCCCGTGTCTGTGTGGAGTTTGCATATTCTCCCTCTGTCTGTGTGGGGTTTGCACATTCTCCCCGTGTCTGTGTAGAGTTTGCACATTCTGCCCGTGTCTGTGTAGAGTTTGCACATTCTCCCTGTGTCTGTGTGGAGTTTGCACATTCTACCTGCGTCTGCGTGGAGTTTGCACATTCTCCCTGTGTCTGCCTGGAGTTTGCACGTTCTCCCTGTGTCTGTGTTGATTTTGCACATTCTCCCTGTGTCGGTGTGGAGTTTGCACATTCTTGCTGTGTCTGTGTGGTGTTTGCGCATTCTCCCTGCGTCTGCGTGGAGTTTGCACATTCTCCCTGTGTCTGTGTGGAGTTTGCACAATCTCCCCGTGTCTGTGGGAGTTTGCATATTCTCCCTCTGTCTGTCGGGAGTTTGCACATTCTCCCCATGTCTGTGTGGAGTTTTCACATTCTCCCTGTGTCTGTGTGGCGTTAGCGCATTCTCCCTGCGTCTGCGTGGAGTTTGCACATTCTCCCCGTGTCTGAGTGCAGTTTGCACATTCTCCCCGTGTCTGTGTGGAGTTCGCACATTCTCCCCGTGTCTGCGTGGAGTTTGCACATTCTCCCGTGTCTGCGTGGAGTTTGCACATTCTCCCCATGTCTGTGTGGAGTTTGCACATTCTCCCTGTGTCTGTGTGGTGTTTGCGCATTCTCCCTGCGTCTGCGTGGAGTTTGCAATTTCTCCCCGTGTCTGTGTGCAGTTTGCACATTCTCCCCGTGTCTGTGTGGAGTTCGCACATTCTCCCCGTGTCTGTGTGGGGTTTGCACATTCTCCCGTGTCTGCGTGGAGTTTGCACATTCTCCCCATGTCTGTGTGGAGTTTGCACATTCTCCCTGTGTCTGTGTGGTGTTCGCACAGTCTCCCCGTGTCTATGTGGAATTGCACATTCTCCCTGTGTATGTGTGGAGTTTGCACATTCTCCCCGTATCAGTGTGGAGTTTGCACATTCTCACTGTGTCTGTGTGGGGATTGCACATTCTCCACGTGTCTGTGTGGAGTTTGCACATTCTGCCCGTGTCTGTGTTGAGTTTGCACATTCCACACGAGTCTGCGTGGAGTTTGCACATTCTCCCCATGTCTGTGTGGAGTTTGCACATTCTCCCTGTGTCTGTGTGGTGTTCGCACAGTCTCCCCGTGTCTATGTGGAATTGCACATTCTCCCTGTGTCTGTGTGGAGTTTGCACATTCTCCCCGTATCAGTGTGGAGTTTGCACATTCTCACTGTGTCTGTGTGGGGTTTGCACATTCTCCACGTGTCTGTGTGGAGTTTGCACGTTCTCCCTGTGTCTGTGTTGATTTTGCACATTCTCCCTGTGTCGGTGTGGAGTTTGCACATTCTTGCTGTGTCTGTGTGGTGTTTGCGCATTCTCCCTGCGTCTGCGTGGAGTTTGCACATTCTCCCTGTGTCTGTGTGGAGTTTGCACAATCTCCCCGTGTCTGTGTGGAGTTTGCATATTCTCCCTCTGTCTGTCGGGAGTTTGCACATTCTCCCCATGTCTGTGTGGAGTTTTCACATTCTCCCTGTGTCTGTGTGGCGTTAGCGCATTCTCCCTGCGTCTGCGTGGAGTTTGCACATTCTCCCCGTGTCTGAGTGCAGTTTGCACATTCTCCCCGTGTCTGTGTGGAGTTCGCACATTCTCCCCGTGTCTGCGTGGAGTTTGCACATTCTCCCGTGTCTGCGTGGAGTTTGCACATTCTCCCCATGTCTGTGTGGAGTTTGCACATTCTCCCTGTGTCTGTGTGGTGTTTGCGCATTCTCCCTGCGTCTGCGTGGAGTTTGCAATTTCTCCCCGTGTCTGTGTGCAGTTTGCACATTCTCCCCGTGTCTGTGTGGGGTTTGCACATTCTCCCGTGTCTGCGTGGAGTTTGCACATTCTCCCCATGTCTGTGTGGAGTTTGCACATTCTCCCTGTGTCTGTGTGGTGTTTGCGCATTCTCCCTGCGGCTGCGTGGAGTTTGCACATTCTCCTTGTGTCTGTGTGGAGTTTGCACAATCTCCCCGTGTCTGTGTGGAGTTTACACATTCTCCCTGTGTCTGTGTGGAGATTGCACATTCCACCCGTGTCTGTGTGCAGTTTGCACATTCTCCCCGTGTCTGTGTGGTTTTCACACATTCTCCCCGTGTCTGTGTGGAGTTTGCACATTCTCCCCATGTCTGTGTGGAGTTTGCACATTCTCCCCGTGTCTATGTGGAGTTTGCACATTCTCCCTCTGTCTGTGTTGAGTTTGCACATTCTCCCCGTGTCTGCATGGAATTAACACATTCTCCCCGTGTCTGCGTGGAGTTTGCACATTCTGCCGTGTCTGTGTTGAGTTTGCATATTCTCCCTGTGTCTGTGGGGAGTGTGCACATTCTCCCTGTGCCTGTGTGGAGTTTGCACATTCTCCCTGTGTCTGTGTGGAGTTTGCACATTCTCCCCGTGTCTGTGTGGAGTTTGCACATTCTCCCCGTGTCTGTCTGGTGTTTGCACATTCTCACGTGTCTGCGTGGAATTTGCACATTCTCGCTGTGTCTGTGTTGATTTGCACATTCTCCCTGAGTCTGTGTTGATTTGCACAATCTCCCCGTGTCTGTGTGGAGTTTGCACATTCTCCCCGTGTCTGTGTGGCGTTTGCACATTCTCCCCGTGTCTATGTGGAATTGCACATTCTCCCTGTGTCTGTGTGGAGTTTGCACATTCTCCCCGTATCAGTGTGGAGTTTGCACATTCTCACTGTGTCTGTGTGGGGTTTGCACATTCCACACGAGTCTGTGTGGAGTTTGCACATTCTCCCCGTGTCTGTGTGGAGTTTGCACATTCTCCCTCTGTCTGTGTGGGGTTTGCACATTCTCCCCGTGTCTGTGTGGAGTTTGCACATTCTCCCTCTGTCTGTGTGGGGTTTGCACATTCTCCCCGTGTCTGTGTAGAGTTTGCACATTCTGCCCGTGTCTGTGTAGAGTTTGCACATTCTCCCTGTGTCTGTGTGGAGTTTGCACATTCTACCTGCGTCTGCGTGGAGTTTGCACATTCTCCCTGTGTCTGCCTGGAGTTTGCACGTCCTCCCTGTGTCTGTGTTGATTTTGCACATTCTCCCTGTGTCGGTGTGGAGTTTGCACATTCTTGCTGTGTCTGTGTGGTGTTTGCGCATTCTCCCTGCGTCTGCGTGGAGTTTGCACATTCTCCCTGTGTCTGTGTGGAGTTTGCACAATCTCCCCGTGTCTGTGTGGAGTTTGCATATTCTCCCTCTGTCTGTCGGGAGTTTGCACATTCTCCCCATGTCTGTGTGGAGTTTTCACATTCTCCCTGTGTCTGTGTGGCGTTAGCGCATTCTCCCTGCGTCTGCGTGGAGTTTGCACATTCTCCCCGTGTCTGTGTGGAGTTTGCACATTCTCCCTGCGAATGCGTGGAGTTTGCACATTCTCCCCGTGTCTGTGTGGAGTTTGCACATTCTCCCTGTGTCTGTGTGGAGTTTGCACATTCTCCCCATGTCTGTGTGGAGTTTGCACATTCTCTCTGTGTCTGTGTGGAGTTTGCGCATTCTCCCTGCGTCTGCGTGGAGTTTGCACATTCTCCCTGTGTCTGTGTGGAGATTGCACATTCCACCCGAGTCTGTGTGCAGTTTGCACATTCTCCCCGTGTCTGTGTGGAGTTCGCACAGTCTCCCCGTGTCTGTGTGGAGTTTGCACATTCTCCCCATGTCTGTGTGGAGTTTGCACATTCTCCCCGTGTCTATGTGGAGTTTGTACATTCTCCCTCTGTCTGTGTTGAGTTTGCACATTCTCCCAGTGTTTGCGTGGAATTTGCACATTCTCCCCGTGTCTGTGTTGATTTGCATATTCTCCCCATGTCTGCGTGGAGTTTGCACATTCTCCCTGCGTCTGCGTGGAGTTTGCACATTCTCCCTGTGTCTGTGTGGAGTTTGCACATTCTCCCTGTGTCTGTGTGGAGTTTGCATATTCTACCTGTGTCTGTCGGGAGTTTGCACATTCTCCCTGTGTCTGTGTGGAGTTTGCACATTCTCCCTGTGTCTGTGTGGAGATTGGACATTCCACCCGAGTCTGTGTGCAGTTTGCACATCTCCCCGTGTCTGTGTGGAGTTTGCACATTCTCCCCATGTCTGTGTGGAGATTGGACATTCCACCCGAGTCTGTGTGCAGTTTGCACATCTCCCCGTGTCTGTGTGGAGTTTGCACATTCTCCCCGTGTCTGTGTGGCGTTTGCACATTCTCCCCGTGTCTATGTGGAATTGCACATTCTCCCTGTGTCTGTGTGGAGTTTGCACATTCTCCCCGTATCAGTGTGGAGTTTGCACATTCTCACTGTGTCTGTATGGGGTTTGCACATTCTCCACGTGTCTGTGTGGAGTTTGCACATTCTGCCCGTGTCTGTGTTGAGTTTGCACATTCCACACGAGTCTGTGTGGAGTTTGCACATTCTCCCCGTGTCTGTGTGGAGTTTGCACATTCTCCCTCTGTCTGTGTGGGGTTTGCACATTCTCCCCGTGTCTGTGTGGAGTTTGCACATTCTCCCTCTGTCTGTGTGGGGTTTGCACATTCTCCCCGTGTCTGTGTAGAGTTTGCACATTCTGCCCGTGTCTGTGTAGAGTTTGCACATTCTCCCTGTGTCTGTGTGGAGTTTGCACATTCTACCTGCGTCTGCGTGGAGTTTGCACATTCTCCCTGTGTCTGCTTGGAGTTTGCACGTTCTCCCTGTGTCTGTGTTGATTTTGCACATTCTCCCTGTGTCGTTGTGGAGTTTGCACATTCTTGCTGTGTCTGTGTGGTGTTTGCGCATTCTCCCTGCGTCTGCGTGGAGTTTGCACATTCTCCCTGTGTCTGTGTGGAGTTTGCACAATCTCCCCGTGTCTGTGTGGAGTTTGCATATTCTCCCTCTGTCTGTCGGGAGTTTGCACATTCTCCCCATGTCTGTGTGGAGTTTTCACATTCTCCCTGTGTCTGTGTGGCGTTAGCGCATTCTCCCTGCGTCTGCGTGGAGTTTGCACATTCTCCCCGTGTCTGAGTGCAGTTTGCACATTCTCCCCGTGTCTGTGTGGAGTTCGCACATTCTCCCCGTGTCTGCGTGGAGTTTGCACATTCTCCCGTGTCTGCGTGGAGTTTGCACATTCTCCCCATGTCTGTGTGGAGTTTGCACATTCTCCCCGTGTCTGTGTGGGGTTTTCACATTCTCCCGTGTCTGCGTGGAGTTTGCACATTCTCCCCATGTCTGTGTGGAGTTTGCACATTCTCCCTGTGTCTGTGTGGTGTTTGCGCATTCTCCCTGCGGCTGCGTGGAGTTTGCACATTCTCCTTGTGTCTGTGTGGAGTTTGCACAATCTCCCCGTGTCTGTGTGGAGTTTACACATTCTCCCTGTGTCTGTGTGGAGATTGCACATTCCACCCGTGTCTGTGTGCAGTTTGCACATTCTCCCCGTGTCTGTGTGGTTTTCACACATTCTCCCCGTGTCTGTGTGGAGTTTGCACATTCTCCCCATGTCTGTGTGGAGTTTGCACATTCTCCCCGTGTCTATGTGGAGTTTGCACATTCTCCCTCTGTCTGTGTTGAGTTTGCACATTCTCCCCGTGTCTGCATGGAATTAACACATTCTCCCCGTGTCTGCGTGGAGTTTGCACATTCTGCCGTGTCTGTGTTGAGTTTGCATATTCTCCCTGTGTCTGTGGGGAGTGTGCACATTCTCCCTGTGCCTGTGTGGAGTTTGCACATTCTCCCTGTGTCTGTGTGGAGTTTGCACATTCTCCCCGTGTCTGTGTGGAGTTTGCACATTCTCCCCGTGTCTGTCTGGAGTTTGCACATTCTCACGTGTCTGCGTGGAATTTGCACATTCTCGCTGTGTCTGTGTTGATTTGCACATTCTCCCTGAGTCTGTGTTGATTTGCACATTCTCGCTGTGTCTCTGTGGTGTTTGCGCATTCTCCCTGCGTCTGCGTGGAGTTTGCACATTCTCCCTGTGTCTGTGTGGAGTTTGCACAATCTCCCCGTGTCTGTGTGGAGGTTGCATATTCTCCCTGTGTCTGTCGGGAGTTTGCACATTCTCCCCATGTCTGTGTGGAGTTTGCACATTCTCCCTGTGTCTGTGTGGTGTTTGCGCATTCTCCCTGCGTCTGCGTAGAGTTTGCACATTCTCCCCGTATGTGAGTGCAGTTTGCACATTCTCCCCGTGTCTGTGTGGAGTTTGCACATTCTCCCCGTGTCTGAGTGCAGTTTGCACATTCTCCCCGTGTCTGTGTGGAGTTCGCACATTCTCCCCGTGTCTGCGTGGAGTTTGCACATTATCCCGTGTCTGTGTGGAGTTTGCACAATCTCCCCGTGTCTGTGTGGTGTTTGCGCATTCTCCCTGCGTCTGCGTGGAGTTTGCAAATTCTCCCCGTGTCTGTGTGCAGTTTGCACATTCTACCCGTGTCTGTGTGGAGTTCGCACATTCTCCCCGTGTCTGTGTGGGGTTTGCACATTCTCCCGTGTCTGCGTGGAGTTTGCACATTCTCCCCATGTCTGTGTGGAGTTTGCACATTCTCCCTGTGTCTGTGTGGAGTTTGCGCATTCTTCCTGCGTCTGCGTGGAGTTTGCACATTCTCCTTGTGTCTGTGTGGAGTATGCACAATCTCCCCGTGTCTGTGTGGAGTTTGCACATTCTCCCTGTGTCTGTGTGGAGATTGCACATTCCACCCGAGTCTGTGTGCAGTTTGCAAATTCTCCCCGTGTCTGTGTGGAGTTCACACATTCTCCCCGTGTCTGTGTGGAGTTTGCACAATCTCCCCATGTCTGTGTGGAGTTTGCACATTCTCCCCGTGTCTATGTGGAGTTTGCACATTCTCCCTCTGTCTGTGTTGAGTTTGCACATTCTCCCCGTGTCTGCATGGAATTAACACATTCTCCCCGTGTCTGCGTGGAGTTTGCACATTCTGCCGTGTCTCTGTTGAGTTTGCGTATTCTTCCTGTGTCTGTGGGGAGTGTGCACATTCTCCCTGTGCCTGTGTGGAGTTTGCACATTCTCCCTGTGTCTGTGTGGAGTTTGCACATTCGCCCTGTGTCTGTGTGGAGTTTGCACATTCTCCCCGTGTCTGTGTGGAGTTTGCACATTCTCACGTGTCTGCGTGGAATTTGCACATTCTCGCTGTGTCTGCGTTGATTTGCACATTCTCCCTGAGTCTGTGTTGATTTGCACATTCTCGCTGTGTCTGTGTGGTGTTTGCGCATTGTCCCTGCGTCTGCGTGGAGTTTGCACATTCTCCCTGTGTCTGTGTGGAGTTTGCACATTCTTGCTGTGTCTATGTTGATTTGCACATTCTCCCTGTGTCTGTGTTGGTTTGCATATTCTCCCCGCCTCTGCGTGGCGTTTGCACATTCTCCCTGTGTCTGTGTGGCGTTTGCACATTCTCCCCGTGTCTGTCGGGAGTTTGCACATTCTCACGTGTCTGCGTGGAATTTGCACATTCTCGCTGTGTCTGTGTTGATTTGCACATTCTCCCTGAGTCTGTGTTGATTTGCACATTCTCGCTGTGTCTGAGTGGAGTTTGCACATTCTCCCCGTGTCTGAGTGCAGTTTGCACATTCTCCCCGTGTCTATGTGGAGATCGCACATTCTCCCCGTGTCTGCGTGGAGTTTGCACATTCTCCCGTGTCTGCGTGGAGTTTGCACATTCTCCCCATGTCTGTGTGGAGTTTGCGCATTCTCCCTGTGTCTGTGTTGTGTTTGCGCATTCTCCCTGTGTCTGCGTGGAGTTTGCACATTCTCCCTGTGTCTGCGGGGAGTTCGCACATTCTCCCCGTGTCTGTGTGGAGTTTGCACATTCTCCCCGTGTCTGCATCGAGTTTGCACATTCTCCCGTGTCTGCGTGGAGTTTGCACATTCTCCCCATGTCTGTGTGGAGTTTGCACATTCTCCCTGTGTCTGTGTGGAGTTTGCGCATTCTTCCTGCGTCTGCGTGGAGTTTGCACATTCTCCTTGTGTCTGTGTGGAGTCTGCACAATCTCCCCGTGTCTGTGTGGTGTTTGCACATTCTCCCTGTGTCTGCGTGGAGTTTGCACATTCTCCCCGTGTCTGTGTGGAGTTTGCACATTCTCCCTGTGTCTGTGTGGAGATTGGACATTCCACCCGAGTCTGTGTGCAGTTTGCACATCTCCCCGTGTCTGCGTGGAGTTTGCACATTCTCCCCATGTCTATGTGGAGTTTGCACATTCTCCCCATGTCTGTGTGGCGTTTGCACATTCTCCCCGTGTCTATGTGGATTTGCACATTCTCCCTGTGTCTGCGGGGAGTTTGCACATTCTCCCTGTGTCTGTGTGGAGTTTGCACATTCTCCCCGTATCTGTGTGGAGTTTGCACATTCTCACTGTGTCTGTGTGGGGTTTGCACATTCTACCCGTGTCTGTGTGGAGTTTGCACATTCTGCCCGTGTCTGTGTTGAGTTTGCACATTCCACACGAGTCTGTGTGGAGTTTGCACATTCTCCCCGTGTCTGTGTGGTGTTTGCACATTCTGCCCGTGTCTGCGTGGAGCTTGCGCATTCTCCCTGTGTCTGTGTGGAATTTGCACATTCTACCTGCGTCTGTGTGGAGTTTGCACATTCTCCCCGTGTCTGTGTGGAGTTTGCACATTCTCCCTGTGTCTGTGTGGAGTTTGCACATTCTCCCTGTGTCTGGGTGGAGTTTGCACAATCTCCCCGTGTCTGTGTGGAGTTTGCATATTCTCCCTGCGTCTGTCGGGAGTTTGCACATTCTCCCCATGTCTGTGTAGAGTTTGCACATTCTCCCCGTGTCTGAGTGCAGTTTGCACATTCTCCCCGTGTCTGTGTGGAGTTCGCACATTCTCCCCGTGTCTGCGTGGGGTTTGCACATTCTCCCGTGTCTGCGTGGAGTTTGCACATTCTCCCCATGTCTGTGTGGAGTTTGCACATTCTCCCTGTGTCTGTGTGGTGTTTGCGCATTCTCCATGCGTCTGCGTGGAGTTTGCAAATTCTCCCCGTGTCTGTGTCCAGTTTGCACATTCTCCCCGTGTCTGTGTGGAGTTCGCACATTCTCCCCATGTCTGTGTGGAGTTTGCACATTCCCCCATGTCTGTGTGGAGTTTGCGCATACTTCCTGCGTCTGCGTGGAGTTTGCACTTTCTCCTTGTGTCTGTGTGGAATTTGCACAATCTCCCCGTGTCTGTGTGGAGTTTGCACATTCTCCCTGTGTCTGTGTGGAGATTGCACATTCCACCCGAGTCTGTGTGCAGTTTGCACATTCTCCCCGTGTCTGTGTGGAGTTCACACATTCTCCCCGTGTCTGTGTGGAGTTTGCACATTCTCCCCATGTCTGTGTGGAGTTTGCACATTCTCCCCGTGTCTATGTGGAGTTGGCACATTCTCCCTCTGTCTGTGTTGAGTTTGCACATTCTCCCCGTGTCTGCATGGAATTTGCACATTCTCCCCGTGTCTGTGTTGATTTGCACATTCTTCCCGTGTCTGCGTGCAGTTTGCACATTCTCCCGTGTCTGTGTTCAGTTTGCATATTCTCCCTGTGTCTGTGGGGAGTGTGCACATTCTCCCTGTGCCTGTGTGGAGTTTGCACATTCTCCCTGTGTCTGTGTGGAGTTTGCACATTCTCCGCGTATCTGTGTGGAGTTTGCACATTCTCCCCGTGTCTGTGTGGAGTTTGCACATTCTCCCGTGTCTGCGTGGAATTTGCACATTCTCGCTGTGTCTATGTTGATTTGCACATTCTCCCTGTGTCTGTGCTGATTTGCACATTCTCCCCGCGTCTGCGTGGCGTTTGCACATTCACCCTGTGTCTGTGTGGAGTTTGCACTTCTCGCTGTGTCTGTGTGGAGTTTGCACATTCTCCCCGTGTCTGTCGGGAGTTTGCACATTCTCCCCATGTCTGTGTGGAGTTTGCACAATCTCCCTGTGTCTGTGTGGTGTTTGCGCATTCTCCCTGCGTCTGAGTGGAGTTTGCACATTCTCCCCGTGTCTGAGTGCAGTTTGCACATTCTCCCTGTGTCTGTGTGGAGTTCGCACATTCTCCCCGTGTCTGCGTGGAGTTTGCACATTCTCCCGTGTCTGCGTGGAGTTTGCACATTCTCCCCATGTCTGTGTGGAGTTTGCACATTCTCCCTGTGTCTGTGTGGTGTTTGCGCATTCTCCCTGCGTCTGCGTGGAGTTTGCACATTCTCCCTGTGTCTGTGAGCAATTTGCACATTCTCCCCGTGTCTGTGTGGAGTTCGCACATTCTCCCCGTGTCTGTGTGGAGTTTGCACATTCCCCCCGTGTCTGCATGGAAATTGCACATTCTCCCGTGTCTGTGTGAAGTTTGCACATTCTCCCCATGTCTGTGTGGAGTTGACACATTCTCCCTGTGTCTGTGTGGAGTTTGCGCATTCTTCCTGCGTCTGCGTGGAGTTCGCACATTCTCCCCGTGTCTGTGTGGTGTTTGCACATTCTCCCTGTGTCTGTGTGGAGTTTGCACATTCTCCCCGTGTCTGTGTGGAGTTTGCACATTCTCCCCATGTCTGCGCGGAGTTTGCACATTCTCCCTGTGTCTGTGTGGTGTTTGCGCATTCTCCCTGCGTCTGCGTGGAGTTTGCACATTCTCCCCATGTCTGTGTGCAGTTTGCACATTCTCCCCGTGTCTGTGTGGAGTTCGCACTTTCTCCCCGTGTCTGTGTGGAGTTTGCACATTCCCCCCCTTGTCTGCGTGGAGTTTGCACATTGTCCCGTGTCTGCGTGGAGTTTGCACATTCTCCCCATGTCTGTGTGGAGTTTGCACATTCTCCCTGTGTCTGTGTGGAGTTTGCGCATTCTTCCTGCGTCTGCGTGGAGTTTGCAAATTCTCCCTGTGTCTGTGTGGAGTTTGCACAATCTCCCCGTGTCTGTTTGGAGTTTGCATATTCTCCCGTTGTCTGTTGGGAGTTTGCACATTCTCCCTGTGTCTGTGTGGAGTTTGCACTTTCTCCCCGTGTCTGTGTGGAGTTTGCACATTCTCCCCATGTCTGTGTGGAGTTTGCACATTCTCCCCGTGTCTATGTGGAGTTTGCACATTCTCGCTGTGTCTGCGTGGAATTTGCACATTCTCCCCGTGTATGTGTTGATTTGCACATTCCTCCCGTGTCTGCGTGGAGTTTTCCCATTCTCCCGTGTCTGTGTTGCGTTTGCACATTCTCCCCGTATCTATGTGGAGTTTGCACTTTCTCCCTGTGTCTGCGTGGAATTTGCACATTCTCCCCATGTCTGCGTGGAGTTTGCACATTCTCCCCATGTCTGCGTGGTGTTTGCACATTCTCCCAGTGTCTGCGTGGTGTTTGCGCATTCTCCCTGCGTCTGCATGGAGTTTGCACATTCTCCCTGTGTCTGTGTGCAGTTTGCACATTCTCCCCGTGTCTGTGTGGAGTTTGCACATTCCCCCCCCTTGTCTGTGTGGTGTTTGCGCATTCTCCCTGCGTCTGCGTGGAGTTTGCACATTCTCCCTGTGTCTGTGGGGAGTTCGCACATTCTCCCCGTGTCTGTGTGGAGTTTGCACATTCCCCCCCTTGTCTGCGTGGAGTTTGCACATTGTCCCGTGTCTGCGTGGAGTTTGCACATTCTCCCCATGTCTGTGTGGAGTTTGCACATTCTCCCTGTGTCTGTGTGGAGTTTGCGCATTCTTCCTGCGTCTGCGTGGAGTTTGCAAATTCTCCCTGTGTCTGTGTGGAGTTTGCACAATCTCCCCGTGTCTGTGTGGAGTTTCCATATTCTCCCGGTGTCTGTTGGGAGTATGCACATTCTCCCTGTGTCTGTGTGGAGTTTGCACATTCTCCCCGTGTCTGTGTGGAGTTTGCACATTCTCCCCATGTCTGCGTGGAGTTTGCACATTCTCCCTGTGTCTGTGTGGTGTTTGCGCATTCTCCCTGCGTCTGCGTGGAGTTTGCACATTCTCCCCGTGTCTGTGTGCAGTTTGCACATTCTCCCCGTGTCTGTGTGGAGTTCGCACATTCTCCCCGTGTCTGTGTGGAGTTTGCACATTCCCCCCCTTGTTTGCGTGGAGTTTGCACATTGTCCCGTGTCTGCGTGGAGTTTGCACATTCTCCCCATGTCTGTGTGGAGTTTGCACATTCTCCCTGTGTCTGTGTGGAGTTGGCGCATTCTTCCTGCGTCTGCGTGGAGTTTGAAAATTCTCCCTGTGTCTGTGTGGAGTTTGCACAATCTCCCCGTGTCTGTGTGGAGTTTGCATATTCTCCCGGTGTCTGTTGGGAGTTTGCACATTCTCCCTGTGTCTGTGTGGAGTTTGCACTTTCTCCCCGTGGCTGTGTGGAGTTTGCACATTCTCCCCATGTCTGTGTGGAGTTTGCACATTCTCCCCGTGTCTATGTGGAGTTTGCACATTCTCGCTGTGTCTGCGTGGAATTTGCACATTCTCCCCGTGTATGTGTTGATTTGCACATTCCTCCCGTGTCTGCGTGGAGTTTTCCCATTCTCCCGTGTCTGTGTTGAGTTTGCACATTCTCCCCATGTCTGTGTGGAGTTTGCACATTCTCCCCGTATCTATGTGGAGTTTGCACATTCTCCCTGTGTCTGCGTGGAATTTGCACATTCTCCCCGTGTCTGTGTTGATTAGCACATTCTTCCCTTGTCTGCGTGGAGTTTGCCCATTCTCCCGTGTCTGTGTTGAGTCTGCATATTCTCCCTGTGTCTGTGGGGAGTGTGCACATTCTCCCTGAGTCTGTGCGGAGTTTGCACATTCTCCCCGTGTCTTTGTGGAGTTTGCACATTCTCCCCGTGTCTGTGTGGAGTTTGCACATTCTCCCGTGTCTGCGTGGAATTTGCACATTCTCCCTGTGTCTGTGTTGATTTGCACATTCTCCCTGTGTCTGTGTTGATTTGCACATTCTCCCCGCGTCTGCGTGGCGTTTGCACATTCTCGCTGTGTCTGTGTGGAGTTTGCACATTCTCGCTGTGTCTGTGTGGAGTTTGCACATTCTCCCCGTGTCTGTGTGGAGTTTGCACATTCTCCCTGTGTCTGTGGGGAGTTTGCACATTCTCCCTGTGTCTGTGTGGAGTTTGCACATTCTCCCGTGTCTGTGTTGAGTTTGCACAATCTCCCAGTGTCTGCGTGGAATTTGCAAATTCTCCCCGTGTCTGTTTTGAGTTTGCATATTTCACCCGAGTCTGTGTGCAGTTTGCACATTCTCCCCGTGTCTGTGTGGAGTTTGCACATTCTCCCCGTGTCTGTGTGGAGTTTGCACATTCACCCCGTGTCTCTGCGGATTTTGCACATTTTCCCTGTGTCTGTGTTGACTTTGCACATTCTCCCCGTGTCAATGTGGAGTTTGCACATTCTCCCCGTGTCTGCGTGGAGTTTGCACATTCTGCCTGTGTCTGTGTTGATTTTCACATTCTCCCCGTGTCTGCGTGGAGTTTGCACATTCTCCCGTGTCTGTGTGGAGTTTGCACATTCTCCCAGTGTCTGCGTGGAATTTGCACAATCTCCCCGTGTCTGTTTTGAGTTTGCATATTCCACCCGAGTCTGTGTGCAGTTTGCACATTCTCCCCGTGTCTGTGTGGAGTTTGCACATTCTCCCCGTGTCTGTGTGGAGTTTGCACATTCACCCCGCGTCTCTGTGGATTTTGCACATTTTCCCTGTGTCTGTGTTGACTTTGCACATTCTCCCCGTGTCAGTGTGGAGTTTGCACGTTTTCCCTGCGTCTGCTTGGAATTTGCACATTCTCCCTGTGTCTGTGTTGATTTGCACATTCTGCCCGTGTCTGCGTGGAGTTTGCACATTCTCCTGTGTCTGTGGGGAGTTTGCACATTCTCCGTGTGTCTGTGTGGTGTTTGCGCATTCTCCCTGCGTCTGCGTGGAGTTTGCACATTCTCCCTGTGTCTGTGTGGAGTTTGCACAATCTCCCCGTGTCTGTGTGGTGATTGCATATTCTCCCTGTGTCTGTCGGGAGTTTGCACATTCTCCCTGTGTCTGTCGGGAGTTTGCACATTCTCCCCGTGTCTGTGTGGAATTTGCACATTCTCCCTGTGTCTGTGTGGAGATTGCACATTCTACCCGAGTCTGTGTGCAGTTAGCACATTCTCCCCGTTTCTGTGTGGAGTTTGCACATTCTCCCAGTGTCTATGTGGAGTTTGTACATTCTCCCCATGTCTGTGTGGAGTTTGCACATTCTCCCCGTGTCTATGTGGAGTTTGCACATTCTCCCTCTGTCTGTGTTGATTTGCACGTTCCCCCCGTGTCTGCGTGGGGTTTTCACATTCTCCCGTGTCTGCGTGGAGTTTGCACATTCTCCCCATGTCTGTGTGGAGTTTGCACATTCTCCCTGTGTCTGTGTGGAGTTTGCGCATTCTTCTTGCGTCTGCGTGGAGTTTGCACATTCTCCCTGTGTCTGGGTGGAGTTTGTACAATCTCACCGTGTCTGTGTGGAGTTTGCATATTCTCCTGGTGTCTGTTGGGAGTTTGCACATTCTCCCCATGTCTGTGTGGAGTTTGCACATTCTCCCCGTGTCTGCATGGAAATTACACATACTCCCCGTGTCTGCGTGGAGTTTGCACATTCTCCCGTGTGTGTATGGAGTTTGCATATTCTTCCTGTGTCTGTGTGGTGTGTGCACATTCTCCCCGCGTCTGCGTGGCGTTTGCACATTCTCCCTGTGTCTGAGTGGAGTTTGTACATTCTCGCTGTGTCTGTGTGGAGTTTGCACATTCTCCCCGTGTCTTTGTGGAGTTTGCACATTCTCCCTGTGTCTGTGGGGAGTTTGCACATTCTCCCTGTGTCTGTGTGGAGTTTCCGAATTCTCCTTGTGTCTGTGTGGAGTTTGCACATTCTCACCATGTCTGTTTTGAGTTTGCATATTCCACCCGAGTCTGTGGACAGTTTGCACATTCTCCCCGTGTCTGTGTGGAGTTTGCACATTCTCCCCGTGTCTGTGTGGATGTTTGCACCTTCTCCCCGTGTCTCTGTGGATTTTGCACATTCTCCCTGCGTCTGTGTTGACTTTGCACATTCTCCCCGTGTCAGTGTGAAATTTGCACATCCTCCCCGTATCTGCGTGGAGTTTCCACATTCTCCCCGTGTCTGTGTGGAGTTTGGACATTCTGCCCGTGTCAGCGTGGAGTTTGCACATTCTCCCTGTGTCTGTGTGGAGTTTGCACATTCTCCCATGTCTGTGTGGATGTTGCAAATTCTCCCCGTGTCTGTGTGGAGTTTGCACATTCTCCCCGTGTCTGTGTTGGGTTTGCACATTCCACCCGAGTCTGTGTGCAGTTTCCACATTCTTCCCGTGTCTGCGTGGAGTTTGCACATTCTTCCCATGTCTGTGTGGGGTTTGCACATTCTCCCTGTGTCTGTGTGGAGTTTGCACATTCTCCCCGTGTCTGTGTTGAGTTTGCACATTCCACCTGAGTCTGTGTGCAGTTTGCACATTCTCCCCGTGTCTGTGTCGATTTTGCACATTCTACCCGTGTCTGTGTGGAGTTTGCACATTCTCCCCGTGTCTGCGTGGAGTTTGCACATTCTCCCCATGTCTGTCTGGTATTTGGACATGTCTGTGTGCAGTTTGCACGTTCTCCCTGTGTCCGTGTGGAGTTTCTATATTCTCCCCGTGTCTGTGTTGAGTTTGCGGATGCACCTTGTGGCTGTGTGGAAATTGCACATTCTCCCCTTGTCTGTGTGGAGTTTGCACATTCTCCCCATGTCTGTGTGGAGTTTGCACATTCTCCCCATTTCTGTGTGGAATTTGCACATTCTCCCCATGTCTGTGTGGA
Organism: Chiloscyllium plagiosum; assembly: GCF_037043375.1. NCBI lineage: Eukaryota > Metazoa > Chordata > Chondrichthyes > Orectolobiformes > Hemiscylliidae > Chiloscyllium > Chiloscyllium plagiosum. The sequence continues at coordinate 50,931,440 of NW_028270173.1, read as the reverse complement.
GTTTGCACATTCCCCCCCTTGTCTGCGTGGAGTTTGCACATTGTCCCGTGTCTGCGTGGAGTTTGCACATTCTCCCCATGTCTGTGTGGAGTTTGCACATTCTCCCTGTGTCTGTGTGGAGTTTGCGCATTCTTCCTGCGTCTGCGTGGAGTTTGCAAATTCTCCCTGTGTCTGTGTGGAGTTTGCACAATCTCCCCGTGTCTGTGTGGAGTTTGCATATTCTCCCGGTGTCTGTTGGGAGTTTGCACATTCTCCCTGTGTCTGTGTGGAGTTTGCACTTTCTCCCCGTGGCTGTGTGGAGTTTGCACATTCTCCCCATGTCTGTGTGGAGTTTGCACATTCTCCCCGTGTCTATGTGGAGTTTGCACATTCTCGCTGTGTCTGCGTGGAATTTGCACATTCTCCCCGTGTATGTGTCGATTTGCACATTCCTCCCATGTCTGCGTGGAGTTTTCCCATTCTCCCGTGTCTGTGTTGAGTTTGCACATTCTCCCCATGTCTGTGTGGAGTTTGCACATTCTCCCCGTATCTATGTGGAGTTTGCACATTCTCCCTGTGTCTGCGTGGAATTTGCACATTCTCCCCGTGTCTGTGTTGATTAGCACATTCTTCCCTTGTCTGCGTGGAGTTTGCCCATTCTCCCGTGTCTGTGTTGAGTCTGCATATTCTCCCTGTGTCTGTGGGGAGTGTGCACATTCTCCCTGAGTCTGTGCGGAGTTTGCACATTCTCCCCGTGTCTTTGTGGAGTTTGCACATTCTCCCCGTGTCTGTGTGGAGTTTGCACATTCTCCCGTGTCTGCGTGGAATTTGCACATTCTCCCTGTGTCTGTGTTGATTTGCACATTCTCCCTGTGTCTGTGTTGATTTGCACATTCTCCCCGCGTCTGCGTGGCATTTGCACATTCTCGCTGTGTCTGCGTGGAGTTTGCACATTCTCGCTGTGTCTGTGTGGAGTTTGCATATTCTCCCCGTGTCTGTGTGGAGTTTGCACATTCTCCCTGTGTCTGTGGGGAGTTTGCACATTCTCCCTGTGTCTGTGTGGAGTTTGCGCATTCTTCTTGCGTCTGCGTGGAGTTTGCACATTCTCCCTGTGTCTGGGTGGAGTTTGTACAATCTCACCGTGTCTGTGTGGAGTTTGCATATTCTCCTGGTGTCTGTTGGGAGTTTGCACATTCTCCCCATGTCTGTGTGGAGTTTGCACATTCTCCCCGTGTCTGCATGGAAATTACACATACTCCCCGTGTCTGCGTGGAGTTTGCACATTCTCCCGTGTCTGTATGGAGTTTGCACATTCTCCCTGTGTCTGTGTGGTGTTTGGGCATTCTCCCCGCGTCTGCGTGGCGTTTGCACATTCTCCCTGTGTCTGTGTGGAGTTTGCACATTCTCCCGTGTCTGTATGGAGTTTGCACATTCTCCCTGTGTCTGTGTGGTGTTTGCGCATTCTCCCCGCGTCTGCGTGGCGTTTGCACATTCTCCCTGTGTCTGTGTGGAGTTTGCACATTCTCGCTGTGTCTGTGTGGAGTTTGCACATTCTCCCCGTGTCTGTGTGGTGTTTTCACATTCTGCCTGTGTCTGCGGGGAGTTTGCACATTCTCCCTGTGTCTGTGTGGAGTTTCCGAATTCTCCTTGTGTCTGTGTGGAGTTTGCACATTCTCCCCGTGTCTGTGTTGAGTTTGCACATTCTCCCAGTGTCTGCGTGGAATTTGCACAATCTCCCCGTGTCTGTTTTGAGTTTGCATATTCCACCCGAGTCTGTGTGCAGTTTGCACATTCTCCCCGTGTCTGTGTGGAGTTTGCACATTCTCCCCGTGTCTGTGTGGAGTTTGCACATTCACCCCGTGTCTCTGTGGATTTTGCACATTTTCCCTGTGTCTGTGTTGACTTTGCACATTCTCCCCGTGTCAGTGTGGAGTTTGCACGTTTTCCCTGCGTCTGCTTGGAATTTGCACATTCTCCCTGTGTCTGTGTTGATTTGCACATTCTGCCCGTGTCTGCGTGGAGTTTGCACATTCTCCTGTGTCTGTGGGGAGTTTGCACATTCTCCCTGTGTCTGTGTGGTGTTTGCGCATTCTCCCTGCGTCTGCGTGGAGTTTGCACATTCTCCCTGTGTCTGTGTGGAGTTTGCACAATCTCCCCGTGTCTGTGTGGTGATTGCATATTCTCCCTGTGTCTGTCGGGAGTTTGCACATTCTCCCTGTGTCTGTCGGGAGTTTGCACATTCTCCCCGTGTCTGTGTGGTGTTTGCGCATTCTCCCTGCGTCTGCGTGGAGTTTGCACATTCTCCCTGTGTCTGTGTGGAGTTTGCACAATCTCCCCGTGTCTGTGTGGTGATTGCATATTCTCCCTGTGTCTGTCGGGAGTTTGCACATTCTCCCTGTGTCTGTCGGGAGTTTGCACATTCTCCCCGTGTCTGTGTGGAATTTGCACATTCTCCCTGTGTCTGTGTGGAGATTGCACATTCTACCCGAGTCTGTGTGCAGTTAGCACATTCTCCCCGTATCTATGTGGAGTTTGCACATTCTCCCTGTGTCTGCGTGGAATTTGCACATTCTCCCCGTGTCTGTGTTGATTAGCACATTCTCCCTGTGTCTGTGTGGAGTTTGCACATTCTCGCTGTGTCTGTGTGGTGTTTGCACATTCTCCCCGTGTCTGTGTGGTGTTTTCACATTCTGCCTGTGTCTGCGGGGAGTTTGCACATTCTCCCTGTGTCTGTGTGGAGTTTCCGAATTCTCCTTGTGTCTGTGTGGAGTTTGCACATTCTCCCCGTGTCTGTGTTGAGTTTGCACATTCTCCCAGTGTCTGCGTGGAATTTGCACAATCTCCCCGTGTCTGTTTTGAGTTTGCATATTCCACCCGAGTCTGTGTGCAGTTTGCACATTCTCCCCGTGTCTGTGTGGAGTTTGCACATTCTCCCCGTGTCTGTGTGGAGTTTGCACATTCACCCCGTGTCTCTGTGGATTTTGCACATTTTCCCTGTGTCTGTGTTGACTTTGCACATTCTCCCCGTGTCAGTGTGGAGTTTGCACGTTTTCCCTGCGTCTGCTTGGAATTTGCACATTCTCCCTGTGTCTGTGTTGATTTGCACATTCTGCCCGTGTCTGCGTGGAGTTTGCACATTCTCCTGTGTCTGTGGGGAGTTTGCACATTCTCCCTGTGTCTGTGTGGTGTTTGCGCATTCTCCCTGCGTCTGCGTGGAGTTTGCACATTCTCCCTGTGTCTGTGTGGAGTTTGCACAATCTCCCTGTGTCTGTGTGGTGATTGCATATTCTCCCTGTGTCTGTCGGGAGTTTGCACATTCTCCCTGTGTTTGTCGGGAGTTTGCACATTCTCCGTGTGTCTGTGTGGTGTTTGCGCATTCTCCCTGCGTCTGCGTGGAGTTTGCACATTCTCCCTGTGTCTGTGTGGAGTTTGCACAATCTCCCCGTGTCTGTGTGGTGATTGCATATTCTCCCTGTGTCTGTCGGGAGTTTGCACATTCTCCCTGTGTCTGTCGGGAGTTTGCACATTCTCCCCGTGTCTGTGTGGAATTTGCACATTCTCCCTGTGTCTGTGTGGAGATTGCACATTCTACCCGAGTCTGTGTGCAGTTAGCACATTCTCCCCGTATCTATGTGGAGTTTGCACATTCTCCCTGTGTCTGCGTGGAATTTGCACATTCTCCCCGTGTCTGTGTTGATTAGCACATTCTTCCCTTGTCTGCGTGGAGTTTGCCCATTCTCCCGTGTCTGTGTTGAGTCTGCATATTCTCCCTGTGTCTGTGGGGAGTGTGCACATTCTCCCTGAGTCTGTGCGGAGTTTGCACATTCTCCCCGTGTCTTTGTGGAGTTTGCACATTCTCCCCGTGTCTGTGTGGAGTTTGCACATTCTCCCGTGTCTGCGTGGAATTTGCACATTCTCCCTGTGTCTGTGTTGATTTGCACATTCTCCCTGTGTCTGTGTTGATTTGCACATTCTCCCCGCGTCTGCGTGGCATTTGCACATTCTCGCTGTGTCTGTGTGGAGTTTGCACATTCTCGCTGTGTCTGTGTGGAGTTTGCATATTGTCCCCGTGTCTGTGTGGAGTTTGCACATTCTCCCTGTGTCTGTGGGGAGTTTGCACATTCTCCCTGTGTCTGTGTGGAGTTTCCGAATTCTCCTTGTGTCTGTGTGGAGTTTGCACATTCTCCCGTGTCTGTGTTGAGGTTGCACAATCTCCCAGTGTCTGCGTGGAATTTGCAAATTCTCCCCGTGTCTGTTTTGAGTTTGCATATTCCACCCGAGTCTGTGTGCTGTTTGCACATTCTCCCCGTGTCTGTGTGGAGTTTGCACATTCTCCCCGTGTCTGTGTGGAGTTTGCACATTCTCCCGTGTCTGTGTGGAGTTTGCACATTCTCCCCGTGTCTGTGTGGAGGTTGCACATTCTCCCCGTATCTGCGTGGAGTTTGTACATTCTCCCAGTGTCTGTGTGGAGTTTGCACATTCTCCCCGTGTCTGTGTGGAGTTTGCACAATCTCCCCATGTCTGTGTTGAGTTTGCACATTCCACCCGAGTCTGTGTGCAGTTTCCACATTCTCCCCGTGTCTGTGTGGAGTTTGCACATTCACCCCGTGTCTGTGTTGATTTGCACATTCTCCCCGTGTCTGTGTTGAGTTTGCACATTCTCCCAGTGTCTGTGTCGAGTTTGCACATTCTCCCGTGTCTACGTGGAATTTGCACATTCTCCCTGTGTCTGTGTTGATTTGCACATTCTACCTGCGTCTGCGTGGAGTTTGCACATTCTCCTGTGTCAGCGTGGAGTTTGCACATTCTCCCCGTGTCTGTGTGGAATGTGCACATTCTCCCTGTTTCTGTGTGGAGATTGCATGTTTTCCCTGCGTCTGCGTGGAATTTACACATTCTCCCCGTGTCTGTGTGGAGTTTGCAAATTCTCCCTGTGTCTGTGTGGAGTTTGCACATTCTCCCCATGTCTGTATGGAGTTTGCACATTCTCCCTGTGTCTGTGTGGTGTTTGCGCATTCTCCCCGCGTCTGCGTGGCGTTTGCACATTCTCCCTGTGTCTGTGTGGAGTTTGCACATTCTCGCTGTGTCTGTGTGGAGTTTGCACATTCTCCCCGTGTCTGTGTGGTGTTTTCACATTCTGCCTGTGTCTGCGGGGAGTTTGCACATTCTCCCTGTGTCTGTGTGGAGTTTCCGAATTCTCCTTGTGTCTGTGTGGAGTTTGCACATTCTCCCCGTGTCTGCGTGGAATTTGCACAATCTCCCCGTGTCTGTTTTGAGTTTGCATATTCCACCCGAGTCTGTGTGCAGTTTGCACATTCTCCCCGTGTCTGTGTGGAGTTTGCACATTCTCCCCGTGTCTGTGTGGAGTTTGCACATTCACCCCGTGTCTCTGTGGATTTTGCACATTTTCCCTGTGTCTGTGTTGACTTTGCACATTCTCCCCGTGTCAGTGTGGAGTTTGCACGTTTTCCCTGCGTCTGCTTGGAATTTGCACATTCTCCCTGTGTCTGTGTTGATTTGCACATTCTGCCCGTGTCTGCGTGGAGTTTGCACATTCTCCTGTGTCTGTGGGGAGTTTGCACATTCTCCCTGTGTCTGTGTGGTGTTTGCGCATTCTCCCTGCGTCTGCGTGGAGTTTGCACATTCTCCCTGTGTCTGTGTGGAGTTTGCACAATCTCCCCGTGTCTGTGTGGTGATTGCATATTCTCCCTGTGTCTGTCGGGAGTTTGCACATTCTCCCTGTGTCTGTCGGGAGTTTGCACATTCTCCCCGTGTCTGTGTGGAATTTGCACATTCTCCCAGTGTCTATGTGGAGTTTGTACATTCTCCCCATGTCTGTATGGAGTTTGCACATTCTCCCCGTGTCTATGTGGAGTTTGCACATTCTCCCTATGTCTGTGTTGATTTGCACGTTCCCCCCGTGTCTGCGTGGAGTTTTCACATTCTCCCGTGTCTGCGTGGAGTTTGCACATTCTCCCCATGTCTGTGTGGAGTTTGCACATTCTCCCTGTGTCTGTGTGGAGTTTGCGCATTCTTCTTGCGTCTGCGTGGAGTTTGCACATTCTCCCTGTGTCTGGGTGGAGTTTGTACAATCTCACCGTGTCTGTGTGGAGTTTGCATATTCTCCTGGTGTCTGTTGGGAGTTTGCACATTCTCCCTGTGTCTGTGTGGAGTTTGCACATTGTCCCCGTGTCTGTGTGGAGTTTGCACATTCTCCCTGTGTCCGTGTGGAGATTGCACATTCCACCCGAGTCTGTGTGCGGTTTGCACATTCTCCCCGTATCTGTGTGGAGTTCGCACATTCTCCCCGTGTCTGTGTAGAGTTTGCACATTCTCCCCATGTCTGTGTGCAGTTTGCACGTTCTCCCTGTGTCCGTGTGGAGTTTCTATATTCTCCCCGTGTCTGTGTTGAGTTTGCGGATGCACCTTGTGGCTGTGTGGAAATTGCACATTCTCCCCTTGTCTGTGTGGAGTTTGCACATTCTCCCCATGTCTGTGTGGAGTTTGCACATTCTCCCCATTTCTGTGTGGAATTTGCACATTCTCCCCATGTCTGTGTGGAGTTTGCACATTCCCCCCCTTGTCTGCATGGAGTTTGCACATTGTCCCGTGTCTGCGTGGAGTTTGCACATTCTCCCCATGTCTGTGTGGAGTTTGCACATTCTCCCTGTGTCTGTGTGGAGTTTGCGCATTCTTCCTGCGTCTGCGTGGAGTTTGCAAATTCTCCCTGTGTCTGTGTGGAGTTTGCACAATCTCCCCGTGTCTGTGTGGAGTTTGCATATTCTCCCGGTGTCTGTTGGGAGTTTGCACATTCTCCCTGTGTCTGTGTGGAGTTTGCACTTTCTCCCCGTGGCTGTGTGGAGTTTGCACATTCTCCCCATGTCTGTGTGGAGTTTGCACATTCTCCCCGTGTCTATGTGGAGTTTGCACATTCTCGCTGTGTCTGCGTGGAATTTGCACATTCTCCCCGTGTATGTGTTGATTTGCACATTCCTCCCATGTCTGCGTGGAGTTTTCCCATTCTCCCGTGTCTGTGTTGAGTTTGCACATTCTCCCCATGTCTGTGTGGAGTTTGCACATTCTCCCCGTATCTATGTGGAGTTTGCACATTCTCCCTGTGTCTGCGTGGAATTTGCACATTCTCCCCGTGTCTGTGTTGATTAGCACATTCTTCCCTTGTCTGCGTGGAGTTTGCCCATTCTCCCGTGTCTGTGTTGAGTCTGCATATTCTCCCTGTGTCTGTGGGGAGTGTGCACATTCTCCCTGAGTCTGTGCGGAGTTTGCACATTCTCCCCGTGTCTTTGTGGAGTTTGCACATTCTCCCCGTGTCTGTGTGGAGTTTGCACATTCTCCCGTGTCTGCGTGGAATTTGCACATTCTCCCTGTGTCTGTGTTGATTTGCACATTCTCCCTGTGTCTGTGTTGATTTGCACATTCTCCCCGCGTCTGCGTGGCATTTGCACATTCTCGCTGTGTCTGCGTGGAGTTTGCACATTCTCGCTGTGTCTGTGTGGAGTTTGCATATTCTCCCCGTGTCTGTGTGGAGTTTGCACATTCTCCCTGTGTCTGTGGGGAGTTTGCACATTCTCCCTGTGTCTGTGTGGAGTTTCCGAATTCTCCTTGTGTCTGTGTGGAGTTTGCACATTCTCCCGTGTCTGTGTTGAGTTTGCACAATCTCCCAGTGTCTGCGTGGAATTTGCAAATTCTCCCCGTGTCTGTTTTGAGTTTGCATATTCCACCCGAGTCTGTGTGCTGTTTGCACATTCTCCCCGTGTCTGTGTGGAGTTTGCACATTCTCCCCGTGTCTGTGTGGAGTTTGCACATTCACCCCGTGTCTCTGCGGATTTTGCACATTTTCCCTGTGTCTGTGTTGACTTTGCACATTCTCCCCGTGTCAATGTGGAGTTTGCACATTCTCCCCGTGTCTGCGTGGAGTTTGCACATTCTCCCGTGTCTGTGTGGAGTTTGCACATTCTCCCGTGTCTGTGTGGAGTTTGCACATTCTCCCCGTGTCTGTGTGGAGGTTGCACATTCTCCCCGTATCTGCGTGGAGTTTGTACATTCTCCCAGTGTCTGTGTGGAGTTTGCACATTCTCCCCGTGTCTGTGTGGAGTTTGCACGTTTTCCCTGCGTCTGCTTGGAATTTGCACATTCTCCCTGTGTCTGTGTTGATTTGCACATTCTGCCCGTGTCTGCGTGGAGTTTGCACATTCTCCTGTCTCTGTGGGGAGTTTGCACATTCTCCCTGTGTCTGTGTGGTGTTTGCGCATTCTCCCTGCGTCTGCGTGGAGTTTGCACATTCTCCCTGTGTCTGTGTGGAGTTTGCACAATCTCACCGTGTCTGTGTGGTGATTGCATATTCTCCCTGTGTCTGTCGGGAGTTTGCACATTCTCCCTGTGTCTGTCGGGAGTTTGCACATTCTCCCCGTGTCTGTGTGGAATTTGCACATTCTCCCTGTGTCTGTGTGGAGATTGCACATTCTACCCGTTTCTGTGTGGAGTTTGCACATTCTCCCAGTGTCTATGTGGAGTTTGTACATTCTCCCCATGTCTGTATGGAGTTTGCACATTCTCCCCGTGTCTATGTGGAGTTTGCACATTCTCCCTATGTCTGTGTTGATTTGCACGTTCCCCCCGTGTCTGCGTGGAGTTTTCACATTCTCCCGTGTCTGCGTGGAGTTTGCACATTCTCCCCATGTCTGTGTGGAGTTTGCACATTCTCCCTGTGTCTGTGTGGAGTTTGCGCATTCTTCTTGCGTCTGCGTGGAGTTTGCACATTCTCCCTGTGTCTGGGTGGAGTTTGTACAATCTCACCGTGTCTGTGTGGAGTTTGCATATTCTCCTGGTGTCTGTTGGGAGTTTGCACATTCTCCCTGTGTCTGTGTGGAGTTTGCACATTGTCCCCGTGTCTGTGTGGAGTTTGCACATTCTCCCTGTGTCCGTGTGGAGATTGCACATTCCACCCGAGTCTGTGTGCAGTTTGCACATTCTCCCCGTATCTGTGTGGAGTTCGCACATTCTCCCCGTGTCTGTGTAGAGTTTGCACATTCTCCCCATGTCTGTGTGGAGTTTGCACATTCTCCCCGTGTCTGCATGGAAATTACACATTCTCCCCGTGTCTGCGTGGAGTTTGCACATTCTCCCTTGTCTGTATGGAGTTTGCATATTCTCCCTGTGTCTGTGTGGAGTGTGCACATTCTCCCCGCGTCTGCGTGGCGTTTGCACATTCTCCCTGTGTCTGAGTGGAGTTTGTACATTCTCGCTGTGTGTGTGTGGAGTTTGCACATTCTCCCCGTGTCTGTGTGGAGTTTGCACATTCTCCCTGTGTCTGTGGGGAGTTTGCACATTCTCCCTGTGTCTGTGTGGAGTTTCCGAATTCTCCTTGTGTCTGTGTGGAGTTTGCACATTCTCACCATGTCTGTTTTGAGTTTGCATATTCCACCCGAGTCTGTGGACAGTTTGCACATTCTCCCCATGTCTGTCTGGTATTTGCACATTCTCCCCGTGTCTGCGTGGAGTTTGCACATTCTCCCCATGTCTGTCTGGTATTTGCACATTCTCCCCGTGTCTGTGTGGAGGTTGCCCATTCGCCCTGTGTCCGTGTGGAGTTTGCACATTCTCCCCGTGTCTGCGTGAAGTTTGCACATTCTCCCCGTGTCTGAGTCGAGTTTGCACATTCTCCTCATGTCTGTGTGGAATGTGCATATTCTCCCCGTGTCTGTGTGGAGTTTGCAAATTCTCCCTGTGTCTGTGTGGAGTTTGCACACTCCCCCCGTGTCTGTGTGGAAGTTGCAGATTTTCCCTGTGTTCGTTTGGAGTTTGCACAATCTCCCCATATCTGTGTGGAGTTTGCACATTCTCCCCGAGTCCGTGTGGAGTTTCTCCATTCTCCCCGTGTCTGTGTTGAGTTTGCGGATTCACCTTGTGGCTGTGTGGAAATTGCATATTCTCCCCGTGTCTGTGAGGAGTTTGCGCATTCTCCCCGTTTCTGTGTGGAGTTTGCATATTCGCCCTGTGTTTGTGTTGTGTTTGCACATTCCACCCGAGTCTGTGTGCAGTTTCCACATTCTCCCCGTGTCTGTGTGGAGTTTGCACATTCACCCCGTGTCTGTGTGGAGTTTGCACATTCTCCCAGTGTCTGTGTCGAGTTTGCACATTCTCCCGTGTCTTTGTGGAATTTGCACATTCTCCCTGTGTCTGTGTTGATTTGCACATTCTACCTGCGTCTGCGTGGAGTTTACACATTCTCCTGTGTCTGCGTGGAGTTTGCACATTCTCCCCGTGTCTATGTGGAGTTTGCACATTCTACCCATGTCTGTGTGGAGTTTGCACATTCTCCCTGTGTCTATGTGGAGTTTGCACATTCTCGCTCTGTCTGTGTTGATTTGCACATTCCCCCCGTGTCTGCGTGGAGTTTGCACATTCTCCCCATGTCTGTGTGCAGTTTGCACGTTCTCCCTGTGTCCGTGTGGAGTTTCTATATTCTCCCCGTGTCTGTGTTGAGTTTGCGGATGCACCTTGTGGCTGTGTGGAAATTGCACATTCTCCCCTTGTCTGTGTGGAGTTTGCACATTCTCCCCATGTCTGTGTGGAGTTTGCACATTCTCCCCATTTCTGTGTGGAATTTGCACATTCTCCCCATGTCTGTGTGGAGTTTGCACATTCCCCCCCTTGTCTGCGTGGAGTTTGCACATTGTCCCGTGTCTGCGTGGAGTTTGCACATTCTCCCCATGTCTGTGTGGAGTTTGCACATTCTCCCTGTGTCTGTGTGGAGTTTGCGCATTCTTCCTGCGTCTGCGTGGAGTTTGCAAATTCTCCCTGTGTCTGTGTGGAGTTTGCACAATCTCCCCGTGTCTGTGTGGAGTTTGCATATTCTCCCGGTGTCTGTTGGGAGTTTGCACATTCTCCCTGTGTCTGTGTGGAGTTTGCACTTTCTCCCCGTGGCTGTGTGGAGTTTGCACATTCTCCCCATGTCTGTGTGGAGTTTGCACATTCTCCCCGTGTCTATGTGGAGTTTGCACATTCTCGCTGTGTCTGCGTGGAATTTGCACATTCTCCCCGTGTATGTGTTGATTTGCACATTCCTCCCATGTCTGCGTGGAGTTTTCCCATTCTCCCGTGTCTGTGTTGAGTTTGCACATTCTCCCCATGTCTGTGTGGAGTTTGCACATTCTCCCCGTATCTATGTGGAGTTTGCACATTCTCCCTGTGTCTGCGTGGAATTTGCACATTCTCCCCGTGTCTGTGTTGATTAGCACATTCTTCCCTTGTCTGCGTGGAGTTTGCCCATTCTCCCGTGTCTGTGTTGAGTCTGCACATTCTCCCTGTGTCTGTGGGGAGTGTGCACATTCTCCCTGAGTCTGTGCGGAGTTTGCACATTCTCCCCGTGTCTTTGTGGAGTTTGCACATTCTCCCCGTGTCTGTGTGGAGTTTGCACATTCTCCCGTGTCTGCGTGGAATTTGCACATTCTCCCTGTGTCTATGTTGATTTGCACATTCTCCCTGTGTCTGTGTTGATTTGCACATTCTCCCCGCGTCTGCGTGGCATTTGCACATTCTCGCTGTGTCTGCGTGGAGTTTGCACATTCTCGCTGTGTCTGTGTGGAGTTTGCATATTCTCCCCGTGTCTGTGTGGAGTTTGCACATTCTCCCTGTGTCTGTGGGGAGTTTGCACATTCTCCCTGTGTCTGTGTGGAGTTTCCGAATTCTCCTTGTGTCTGTGTGGAGTTTGCACATTCTCCCGTGTCTGTGTTGAGTTTGCACAATCTCCCAGTGTCTGCGTGGAATTTGCAAATTCTCCCCGTGTCTGTTTTGAGTTTGCATATTCCACCCGAGTCTGTGTGCTGTTTGCACATTCTCCCCGTGTCTGTGTGGAGTTTGCACATTCTCCCCGTGTCTGTGTGGAGTTTGCACATTCACCCCGTGTCTCTGCGGATTTTGCACATTTTCCCTGTGTCTGTGTTGACTTTGCACATTCTCCCCGTGTCAATGTGGAGTTTGCACATTCTCCCCGTGTCTGCGTGGAGTTTGCACATTCTGCCTGTGTCTGTGTTGATTTTCACATTCTCCCCGTGTCTGCGTGGAGTTTGCACATTCTCCCGTGTCTGTGTGGAGTTTGCACATTCTCCCCGTGTCTGTGTGGAGGTTGCACATTCTCCCCATGTCTGTATGGAGTTTGCACATTCTCCCCGTATCTGCGTGGAGTTTGTACATTCTCCCAGTGTCTGTGTGGAGTTTGCATGTTTTCCCTGCATCTGCGTGGAATTTACACATTCTCCCCGTGTCTGTGTGGAGTTTGCAAATTCTCCCTGTGTCTGTGTGGAGTTTGCACATTCTCCCCATGTCTGTATGGAGTTTGCACATTCTCCCCGTATCTGCGTGGAGTTTGTACATTCTCCCAGTGTCTGTGTGGAGTTTGCACATTCTCCCCGTGTCTGTGTGGAGTTTGCACAATCTCCCCATGTCTGTGTTGAGTTTGCACATTCCACCCGAGTCTGTGTGCAGTTTCCACATTCTCCCCGTGTCTGTGTGGAGTTTGCACATTCACCCCGTGTCTGTGTTGATTTGCACATTCTCCCCGTGTCTGTGTTGAGTTTGCACATTCTCCCAGTGTCTGTGTCGAGTTTGCACATTCTCCCGTGTCTACGTGGAATTTGCACATTCTCCCTGTGTCTGTGTTGATTTGCACATTCTACCTGCGTCTGCGTGGAGTTTGCACATTCTCCTGTGTCAGCGTGGAGTTTGCACATTCTCCCCGTGTCTGTGTGGAATGTGCACATTCTCCCTGTTTCTGTGTGGAGTTTGCATGTTTTCCCTGCGTCTGCGTGGAATTTACACATTCTCCCCGTGTCTGTGTGGAGTTTGCAAATTCTCCCTGTGTCTGTGTGGAGTTTGCACATTCTCCCCATGTCTGTATGGAGTTTGCACATTCTCCCTGTGTCTGTGTGGTGTTTGCGCATTCTCCCCGCGTCTGCGTGGCGTTTGCACATTCTCCCTGTGTCTGTGTGGAGTTTGCACATTCTCGCTGTGTCTGTGTGGAGTTTGCACATTCTCCCCGTGTCTGTGTGGTGTTTTCACATTCTGCCTGTGTCTGCGGGGAGTTTGCACATTCTCCCTGTGTCTGTGTGGAGTTTGCACATTCTCCCCGTGTCTGTGATGAGTTTGCACATTCTCCCAGTGTCTGCGTGGAATTTGCACAATCTCCCCGTGTCTGTTTTGAGTTTGCATATTCCACCCGAGTCTGTGTGCAGTTTGCACATTCTCCCCGTGTCTGTGTGGAGTTTGCACATTCTCCCCGTGTCTGTGTGGAGTTTGCACATTCACCCCGTGTCTCTGTGGATTTTGCACATTTTCCCTGTGTCTGTGTTGACTTTGCACATTCTCCCCGTGTCAGTGTGGAGTTTGCACGTTTTCCCTGCGTGTGCTTGGAATTTGCACATTCTCCCTGTGTCTGTGTTGATTTGCACATTCTGCCCGTGTCTGCGTGGAGTTTGCACATTCTCCTGTGTCTGTGGGGAGTTTGCACATTCTCCCTGTGTCTGTGTGGTGTTTGCGCATTCTCCCTGCGTCTGCGTGGAGTTTGCACATTCTCCCTGTGTCTGTGTGGAGTTTGCACAATCTCCCCGTGTCTGTGTGGTGATTGCATATTCTCCCTGTGTCTGTCGGGAGTTTGCACATTCTCCCTGTGTCTGTCGGGAGTTTGCACATTCTCCCCGTGTCTGTGTGGAATTTGCACATTCTCCCTGCGTCTGTGTGGAGATTGCACATTCTACCCGAGTCTGTGTGCAGTTAGCACATTCTCCCCGTTTCTGTGTGGAGTTTGCACATTCTCCCAGTGTCTATGTGGAGTTTGTACATTCTCCCCATGTCTGTATGGAGTTAGCACATTCTCCCCGTGTCTATGTGGAGTTTGCACATTCTCCCTCTGTCTGTGTTGATTTGCACGTTCCCCCCGTGTCTGCGTGGAGTTTTCACATTCTCCCGTGTCTGCGTGGAGTTTGCACATTCTCCCCATGTCTGTGTGGAGTTTGCACGTTCTCCCTGTGTCTGTGTGGAGTTTGCGCATTCTTCTTGCGTCTGCGTGGAGTTTGCACATTCTCCCTGTGTCTGGGTGGAGTTTGTACAATCTCACCGTGTCTGTGTGGAGTTTGCATATTCTCCTGGTGTCTGTTGGGAGTTTGCACATTCTCCCTGTGTCTGTGTGGAGTTTGCACATTGTCCCCGTGTCTGTGTGGAGTTTGCACATTCTCCCTGTGTCCGTGTGGAGATTGCACATTCCACCCGAGTATGTGTGCAGTTTGCACATTCTCCCCGTATCTGTGTGGAGTTCGCACATTCTCCCCGTGTCTGTGTAGAGTTTGCACATTCTCCCCATGTCTGTGTGGAGTTTGCACATTCTCCCCGTGTCTGCATGGAAATTACACATTCTCCCCGTGTCTGCGTGGAGTTTGCGCATTCTCCCGTGTCTGTATGGAGTTTGCATATTCTCCCTGTGTCTGTGTGGAGTGTGCACATTCTCCCCGCGTCTGCGTGGCGTTTGCACATTCTCCCTGTGTCTGAGTGGATTTTGTACATTCTCGCTGTGTCTGTGTGGAGTTTGCACATTCTCCCCGTGTCTGTGTGGAGTTTGCACATTCTCCCTGTGTCTGTGGGGAGTTTGCACATTCTCCCTGTGTCTGTGTGGAGTTTCCGAATTCTCCTTGTGTCTGTGTGGAGTTTGCACATTCTCACCATGTCTGTTTTGAGTTTGCATATTCCACCCGAGTCTGTGGACAGTTTGCACATTCTCCCCGTGTCTGTGTGGAGTTTGCACATTCTCCCCGTGTCTGTGTGGATGTTTGCACCTTCTCCCCGTGTCTCTGTGGATTTTGCACATTCTCCTTGCGTCTGTGTTGACTTTGCACATTCTCCCCGTGTCAGTGTGAAATTTGCACATCCTCCCCGTATCTGCGTGGAGTTTCCACATTCTCCCCGTGTCTGTGTGGAGTTTGGACATTCTGCCCGTGTCAGCGTGGAGTTTGCACATTCTCCCTGTGTCTGTGTGGAGTTTGCACATTCTCCCATGTCTGTGTGGATGTTGCAAATTCTCCCCGTGTCTGTGTTGAGTTTGCACATTCTCCCCGTGTCTGTGTTGAGTTTGCACATTCCACCCGAGTCTGTGTGCAGTTTCCACATTCTTCCCGTGTCTGCGTGGAGTTTGCACATTCTCCCCATGTCTGTGTGGAGTTTGCACATTCACCACGTGTCTGTGTGGAGTTTGCACATTCTCCCCGTGGCTGTGTTGAGTTTGCACATTCTCCCAGTGTCTGTGTGGAGTTTGCACATTCTCCCGTGTCTTCGTGGAATTTGCACATTCTCCCTGTGTCTGTGTTGATTTGCACATTCTCCCCGTGTCTGCGTGGAGTTTGCACAATCTCCTGTGTCTGTGTTGAGTATGCATATTCTCCCCGTGTCTGTGTGGAGTTTGCACATTCTCACCGTGTCTGTGTGGAGTTTGCACATTCTCCCCGTGTCTGTGTCATGTTTGCACTTTCTCCCAGTGTCTGTGTGGGGTTTGCACATTCTCCCTGTGTCTGTGTGGAGTTTGCACATTCTCCCCGTGTCTGTGTTGAGTTTGCACATTCCACCTGAGTCTGTGTGCAGTTTGCACATTCTCCCCGTGTCTGTGTCGATTTTGCACATTCTACCCGTGTCTGTGTGGAGTTTGCACATTCTCCCCGTGTCTGTGTGGAGTTTGCACATTCTCCCCATGTCTGTCTGGTATTTGCACATTCTCCCCGTGTCTGCGTGGAGTTTGCACATTCTCCCCATGTCTGTCTGGTATTTGCACATTCTCCCCGTGTCTGTGTGGAGGTTGCCCATTCGCCCTGTGTCCGTGTGGAGTTTGCACATTCTCCCCGTGTCTGCGTGAAGTTTGCACATTCTCCCCGTGTCTGTGTGGAGTTTGCACATTCTCCCTGTGTCTGTGGGGAGTTTGCACATTCTCCCTGTGTCTGTGTGGAGTTTCCGAATTCTCCTTGTGTCTGTGTGGAGTTTGCACATTCTCACCATGTCTGTTTTGAGTTTGCATATTCCACCCGAGTCTGTGGACAGTTTGCACATTCTCCCCGTGTCTGTGTGGAGTTTGCACATTCTCCCCGTGTCTGTGTGGATGTTTGCACCTTCTCCCCGTGTCTCTGTGGATTTTGCACATTCTCCCTGCGTCTGTGTTGACTTTGCACATTCTCCCCGTGTCAGTGTGAAATTTGCACATCCTCCCCGTATCTGCGTGGAGTTTCCACATTCTCCCCGTGTCTGTGTGGAGTTTGGACATTCTGCCCGTGTCAGCGTGGAGTTTGCACATTCTCCCTGTGTCTGTGTGGAGTTTGCACATTCTCCCATGTCTGTGTGGATGTTGCAAATTCTCCCCGTGTCTGTGTGGAGTTTGCACATTCTCCCCGTGTCTGTGTTGAGTTTGCACATTCCACCCGAGTCTGTGTGCAGTTTCCACATTCTTCCCGTGTCTGCGTGGAGTTTGCACATTCTCCCCATGTCTGTGTGGAGTTTGCACATTCACCACGTGTCTGTGTGGAGTTTGCACATTCTCCCCGTGGCTGTGTTGAGTTTGCACATTCTCCCAGTGTCTGTGTGGAGTTTGCACATTCTCCCATGTCTGTGTGGATGTTGCAAATTCTCCCCGTGTCTGTGTGGAGTTTGCACATTCTCCCCGTGTCTGTGTTGAGTTTGCAAATACCACCCGAGTCTGTGTGCAGTTTCCACATTCTTCCCGTGTCTGCGTGGAGTTTGCACATTCTCCCCATGTCTGTGTGGAGTTTGCACATTCACCACGTGTCTGTGTGGAGTTTGCACATTCTCCCCGTGGCTGTGTTGAGTTTGCACATTCTCCCAGTGTCTGTGTGGAGTTTGCACATTCTCCCGTGTCTTCGTGGAATTTGCACATTCTCCCTGTGTCTGTGTTGATTTGCACATTCTCCCCGTGTCTGCGTGGAGTTTGCACAATCTCCTGTGTCTGTGTTGAGTATGCATATTCTCCCCGTGTCTGTGTGGAGTTTGCACATTCTCACCGTGTCTGTGTGGAGTTTGCACATTCTCCCCGTGTCTGTGTCATGTTTGCACTTTCTCCCAGTGTCTGTGTGGGGTTTGCACATTCTCCCTGTGTCTGTGTGGAGTTTGCACATTCTCCCCGTGTCTGTGTTGAGTTTGCACATTCCACCTGAGTCTGTGTGCAGTTTGCACATTCTCCCCGTGTCTGTGTCGATTTTGCACATTCTACCCGTGTCTGTGTGGAGTTTGCACATTCTCCCCGTGTCTGTGTGGAGTTTGCACATTCTCCCCATGTCTGTCTGGTATTTGCACATTCTCCCCGTGTCTGCGTGGAGTTTGCACATTCTCCCCATGTCTGTCTGGTATTTGCACATTCTCC